>NW_026969810.1:0-26009 GCF_028390025.1 Pseudophryne corroboree
ATTGAGAAATTCAGAAAAAAATATAAAATTAAGTAAATTGTGTTTATAGCATGTCATCCTCAGGTTCAGTTATGTTGTGAGGGAATGGTTTTGCCAATTTAATAAAGTATAAATAATTTTAATTGGTCCTGGACCACCAAACTATGCTACTAGTGCAAGAACCCCAGTTTGGAAACTACTGCCATAAAATAAACCTTTTTTGTTTTTTTTAAACTACATGTAATACACCTTAGAGCTCAGTTCCTAAAAGGTTTTAAACCCTTGCATACAGTAAACTACACATATTTAAAAATCCTACACCGGGCACAAGTGCTCACGGGCCAATTTCATGGCAGTCTCGGATAGGAGGGCATTGTGGATTCACCAAGGGAATGCTGATGCTGACTCCAAGAAGAAAGGGAGTCTCTTCCCTATGAAGGTGAAGCCTTGTTTGGCGACGGCCTAGTTCATTTGATCTCGGCAGCTCCCGCAGGTAAGTCATCCTTCTTGCCCTATGTTCCCTCTCAACGGATGAAGACGCATCATTATCTGACGCAGTCATTTCGGCCCAATAGATATGCAAGAAGTTAAGATTCCCCTTTCTTTGCAGGTAGAGGAAGGAAAAGAGGGAAGAGGTCTGTAGCCTCTTCAAGATCGCAGGAGCAGAGATCGTCCTCTGCTTCTGCCAAATCCACTGCATGACGCTGGGGCTCTCTTGCAGGAGCCCGCACCAGTGGGGGGCACGTCTAAAACTCTTCAGTCAGTTCTGGATTCATTCGGACCTGGACTCGTGGGTTTTACAAATAGTGTCCCAAGGGTACAAACTGGGGTTTCAAGACGTTCCCCCTCACCGATTGTTCAAATCAGCCTTAGTCAGCAGGGAGAAGGTTTTTATTCAAGCCTCTTCGTGGTCCCGAAGCCGGACGGCTCAGTCAGACCAATCTTAAATCTGAAATCCCTTAATTTCTACCTAAAGAAATTCAATTTCAAGATGGAATCTCTCAGGGTAGTGATCTCCAGTCCGGGGGATAAAGGAGATTTCATGGTTTTGGTAGACATAAAGGATGCCTACTTATATGTTCCCATTTAGCCACTGCATCAAACTACCTGAGGTTTGCAATTCAGGATTGTCATTACCAATTTCAGACGTTGCCGTTTGGTCTGTCCACGGCTCCGAGGATTTTCACCAGGGTGATGGCGGAAATGATGGTTCTCCTTCGCAAGCAAGGAGTCACAATTATCCCGTACTTGGATGATCTCCTGATTAAGGCGAGATCCAGGGACCAGTTAGTGCAAAACATCTACTCTCCCTGACAGTTCTTCAACAACATGGTTGGCTCCTAAATTTGCCAAAATCGCAGTTGGTCCCAATGACGCGGTTGTTGTTTTTGGGAGTGATACTGGACACAGAAGAGGTTTTCTTCTAGTGGAAAGGCTCTGGAGATCCAGAGTCTGGTCAAACAAATTCTGAAACCAGCAAGAGTGTTAATCCATCAATGCATTCAGTTGCTGGGGAAGATGGTTGCGGCCTACGAGCCCATTCAGTTTGGCAGGTTCCATGCCAGAGTGTTCCAGTGAGACCTGTTGGACAAGTGGTCCGGATCCCTCCTACACATGCACCGGAGGATAATCCTGTCTTCCAAGACCAGAATCTCACTCCATTGGTGGCTGCACAGTTCTCACCACCTAGAGGGGCGATGGTTCGGGATCCAGGACGGGATCCTAGGGACCACGGATGCAACCCTCCGAGGCTGGAGAGCAGTCACACAGGGGGAAAACATCCAAGGAAGATGGTCAAGTCTTCCTTGGATGTTTTCATCTCCACATAAATGTTCTGGAGTTAAGGGCCATTTAATAACTGCAGACACAGTACGCACTGGGACGGGTGCCCATCATCCTCTACGGACTAAGAGAAAAGGATTTACCGGTAGGTATTAAAATCCTATTTTCTCTAACGTCCTAGAGAATGCTGTGGACTCCGTAAGGACCATGGGGATAGACGGGCTCCGCAGGAGACATGGGCACTTTAAGAAAGACTTTAGTTCTGGGTGTGCACTGGCTCCTCCCTCTATGCCCCTCCTCCAGAACTCAGTTTGATACTGTACCCAGTGGAGACTGGGTGCTTTTCAGGAGCTCTCCTGAGCTTTCTGACAGAAAGTATTTTGTTAGGTTTTTAATTTTCAGGGAGCACTGCTGGCAACAGACTCCCTCATCGAGGGACTGAGGGGAGAGAAGCAGCCCTACTCTCTGAGTTGCAAGGTCCTGCTTCTTAGGCTACTGGACACCATTAGCTCCAGTGGGATTGGTACGCAGGATCTCACCCTCGCCGTCCGTCCCAGAGCCGCGCCGCCGTCCCCCTCGCAGAGCCGGAAGATAGAAGCCGGGTGAGTATGAGAAGAAAAGAAGACTTCAGAGGCGGCAGAAGACTTCATGATCTTCACTGAGGTAACGCATAGCACTGCAGCTGTGCGCCTTTGCTCCCATACACCTCACATACTCCGGTCACTGTAAGGGTGCAGGGCGCAGGGGGGGCGCCCTGGGCAGCAATATAAACCTCTTTCGCAAAAATATAACATATATACAGCTGGGCACTTTATATATGTATAAGCCCCCACCAATTTTACAGTTTAAGCGGGACAGAAGCCCGCCTCCGAGGGGGCGGGGCTTCTCCCTCAGCACTCACCAGCGCCATTTTTTCTCCACAGCACAGCTGAGAGGAAGCTCCCCGGACTCTACCCTGCTTATACCACGTTAGACAAGAGGGTTGAAAAGAGGGGTGGGGGGGGCACATAATTCGCAAATTACATACAGCAGCACTACTGGGCAAACATTAAGTTACTGTTTTATTCCTGGGTTATATAGCGCTGGGGGGTGTGCTGGCATACTCTCTCTCTGTCTCTCCAAAGGGCCTTGTGGGGAAACTGTCTTCAGAAAAAGCATTCCCTGTGTGTGTAGTGTGTCGGTACACGTGTGTCGACATGTCTGAGGAAGAAGGCTATATTAGAGAGGAGCGGGAGCAAATGAATGTGGTGTCTCCGCCGACAGCTGATTGGATGGATATGTGGAATGTTTTAAATGCTAGTGTAAACTCATTGCACAAAAGATTAGACAAGGCAGAAGCTTTGGGACAGTCAGGGTTTCAACCCATGCCTGATCCTATGTTGCAGGGACTGTCAGGGTCTCATAAGCGCCCACTATCCCAGATTGTTGACACAGATACCGACACGGATTCTGACTCCAGTGTCGATTACGATGATGCAAAGTTACAGCCAAAATTGGCAAAATCCATTCGATTTATGATTATGGCAATAAAAGATGTTTTGCACATCACAGAGGAACCCCCTGTCGCTGACAAGAGGGTACATATGTACAAGGGAAAGAAGCCTGAGGTAACCTTTCCCCCCTCACACGAGCTGAACGAGTTATGTGAAAAAGCTTGGGAGTCTCCAGATAAAAGACTGCAGATTTCCAAAAGGATTCTTATGGCGTATCCTTTCCCATCAACGGATAGGTTACGATGGGAATGCTCCCCTAGGGTGGACAAAGCATTAACACGCTTATCCAAGAAGGTAGCCCTCCCGTCCCAGGATACGGCTACCTTCAAAGAGTGTGCTGACCGCAAACAGGAGATTACCCTGAAGTCCATTTATACACATTCAGGTACCTTACTCAGACCGGCAATTGCGTCGGCCTGGGTGTGTAGTGCTGTAGCGGCATGGACAAATACCTTATCTGAGGGGATGGATAGCCTAGACAAGGATACTATTTTATTGACCCTGGGGCATATAAGAGATGCTGTCCTATATATGTGTGTATGCAAACTACAGGTGGTGCTGCAGGGCCCACACCCTTTTACTTGTCTTGTAGAGCAGCTCTGAAGCTGTTACAGTGCCCAGCTGCTGCAAGAAATCAGCTTGAATGCTTCAGGGGCTTGGGCATGGCCAACATGAGCCCCACACCGAAAGAGGGTGGGGGTGTTTAATGCAAACTTGGGGTTATACAAGCGCCGCAAAAGGCCGCCATGCCCTGCATGCCCCTTTTCTCTTTTCATATACAGATGAGGGTTCCAGCCAACTTTGGCCCACTGCTTGGATGACATCACCGTATGCAAATCCGTCTGCTGCAGACCTTCCCCCAGGAATGCTTGCAATAGTTGTTGCATATGGTTTAATGTCTGAGGGTGCTTCAGTATTAGGCAGCCTTCCGCCCTCCCATGTTCATCTGAAAAGATGTGGTCTCCCTGCAGTTGTTGTCCCCAGACGAGAGTTCCCTTGTGCTTCCTCAGTTAAATCTCCTTAACTTGACGGGGGTGTGCCCGAGCAGCCGCCCTCCCCAGCCCTATCCCAACACATACTTATCTTGCATATGAGATCTCTTGATCATGAAGATAGTTCTCACAGGTTGAGGTTCATCCTGGCCCCGCTCCCCGCTGGAGAGCGCTGATGGGGACAGCAGCGGGGCTTCAGCAGAAGGGTGAGTATGTGTGGCCAGAGACCTCCCTTCCCATGTGCAGGCCTGCAGAGTCTGCCACGCAGGATTGGGCATGTGGCACTCTCCCTCCCAGGGGCTCTTCCAGATGTAGCTCCTCAGCAGTATTTTTCCCGGGCTGCGCGGCGCTCTCCCCGACTGGCATCCGCCCTGGAACACTGCCTTCCTCAACGCAACATCAGCAGGGGGCCCTGGCCTCATCAACATCCCAGGTCTTTCTCATGTATGTATCATGTATGTGTGTGTGATATATGTATGAATCATATATGTTTGTGATATATATATATATATATGTATGTATCTATCTATCTATCTATCGTATGTGTGTGTGTATATATATGTATCTATCATGTATGTATGTATGTATCTATCTTGTATGTATGTGTTCTATCTATCTATCTATCTATCTATCTATCTATCTATCTATCTATCGTGTGTGTGATATATGTATGTATCTATCATGTATGTGTTATATGTATGTATCACACCTTCCTCTATACATATACATACATACATACATACATACATACATACACACACCTATATCTGTACGTACACTGACATACACACACCAACATCTATAGATAAACACGCTGACCCCTAAACGTACACCAACGTACCCACACCTGCATCTATACCTACACATGCTGACACGTGGACGTACACCGGCTTACCCACATGTGAATCTATACATACATGTGCTGACACCTGGACATACACTGATGTACCCACACCTAACATCTATACATATACATGCTAACACCTGGACGTATACAGACGTACCCACATTTGCATCCATGCATATATAGATGTAGGTGTGTGTACGTCAGTGTACGTCCAGGTGTCAACGCGTATATGTATAGATGCAGGTGTGGGTACGTCTGTGTATGTCCAGGTGTCAGAATGTGTATGTATAGATGCAGGTGTGGGAACGTCAGTGTAGGTTCAGGTGTCAGCGCGTGTATGTATAGATGCAGGTGCTTGTATGTCCAGATGTCAGTGCATGTATGTATAGATGCAAGTGTGGGTACGTCGGTGTATGTCCATTTGTCAGCGCGTGTATATATAGATGCAGGTGCTTGTATGTTGGTGTATGTCCAGGTGTCAGCATGTGTATGTATAGATGCAGGTGTGGGAATGTTGGTGTATGTCCAGGTGTCAGGGCGTGTATGTATGGATATTAGGTGTGGGTACATCAGTGTATGTCCAGGTGTTAGCGCATGTATGTATAGATGTATATATACACACACATACGATAGATAGATAGATAGATAGATAGATAGATAGATAGATAGATAGATAGATACATATTATAAGGGCACGGCCAGGTGTTAGCGCATGTATGTATAGATGCAGGATAATAATCACACAGCGTGCCCCCCACCAACCACAAACCTCCCCCACCCCCCTGTATGACATAAACACCGCTAATTCCACTTACACACAATAATTTCAGTTTGCGACCAGGAGCCGGCAATGTATGTGCACCCAAATGAAGCCACTGTACATGCCCTGCAGGCTGCTATGTACTGCAACAGGTGCAACAAATGTAAATGCCCTATCTTTAAAATGGGGCATATTTTACTAAATTAAAAAAACCTGTAACTTTCTGTAAAACCTTAACCCCAAAAGGCACTACACTAACATCGGGGTGTAGAGTTGGATCTTGATCCAAGGCACCAACAAGGCTAAAGCTTTGACTGTTCCCAGGATGCCTTGCACCGCCTCCTCTACAACCCTGCCCAGTGGCGTAACTAGACCTTTGTGGGCCCCATAGCAAAATTCTGAATGGGCCCACCAGCACTCAACAAGAATGAGTGGCGTTTGGGGTCAGAAAAGTAGAGGGGAAGGGGTCTGACAGAGTAGGGGGCAGGACATGAATGAATAGAAATAGAATACTGAGAAACTGAGGTGTCCATTATATAAAGAAATACAGTATGTGTGTCTGTGTGTATATCACACACACACACACACATATAAGGGAAATTCAAATGCCCTCAATTATTGCGCCCATTACACTCTGGTTTAGGTGCACAAAGCACCTAAACCTGAATAAAGTAATGGGCGCGATCATGAAAAGACACCGTTTGGTTGCCCAAATGGGTCTCTTTGCACACATTTCAGCTTGTTTCCCCTGGGGGTAGCGAGCTGAAATAAACATGTCGCACCCGTTGGCAGCAACATTAGAATAGCTGCTGACGGGCACGATTGAGGGAGGAAAGGGACATTTGAATCCAGCCCATAGATGCAATGTGAATATGTAATTTGTACCTTCCTATCTTAAAATGTATAAAGTAGTGTTTACACTAGAGGTCTTTCCGAACCCCCTAATCCTAACATTGTAATTTGCTTTAGGGCGCACCTCCAATTAGTCTAGTGTTTCGTATTTTCACATTAAATACTTTCTTGCATTGGTTGGTTAAAGATTAGATCGTATATTTTTCTAGATATAGCTGTGCATAGTCTACAAGGCTACATGCTTCTCCCCTAACTAGAGATGTGCAGCGGGCATTTTTCGTGTTTCATGTTTTGGTTTTGGTTTCGGATCCGCAGTTGTGTTTTGGATACGGATGCGTTTTGGCAAAACCACCCTTTCGGGTTTTGTATTCGGGTGATTTTTTTTTAAAACCTCAAACAGCTAAAATCATAGAATTTGGGGGTAATTTTGATCCTATAGTATTAAGCTCAATAACCATAATTTCTACTCCTTTCCAGTCTATTCTGAACACCTCACACCTCCCAATATTATTTTTAGTCCTAAAATTTGCACCAAGGTCCCTGGATGACTAAGCTAAGCGACCCAAGTGGGCAGCACAAACACCTGGCCCATCTAGGAGTGGCACTGCAGTGTCAGACAGGATGGCACTTAAAAAAATAGCCCCAAACAGCACATGATGCAAAGATAAATAAAAAAAGAGGCGCAAGATGAAATTGTAGTGTGTCTCTCCTGCTCAGTGTCAGTTCTCAGTAGTATCCTCATCAGTGCTCAGTATCACTGCTCATTGTCTTGTGCTGCAATGTGGTGCTCAGTATACTAGAGTACATTACTAATAGTCCAGTGCTGCATCTTGCTGCTCAGTGTCAGTTCTAGTATCCTCATCAGTGCTCAGTATCACTGCTCACTGTCTTGTGCTGCATTGTGGTGCTCAGTATACTACAGAACATTACTAATAGTCCAGTGCTGCATCTGGCTGCTCAGTGTCAGTTCTAGTAATCTCATCAGTGCTCCGTATCACTGCTCATTGTCTTGTGGTGCTCAGTATACTACAGTACATTACTAATACTCCAGTGTCTTGTGCCGCATATGGCTGCTGTAGGGTGCTGTGGTAGTGTCCTGTCACTGTGCATATGTCATCATTCCAGTCACAGTGATATCTGGTATCTATCTAGTGGTATCTAATTCCAGACATTACCACCGTCTAATTCCAGATATATTACTGGCATATAATTCCACACATTAAAAAATGGAGAACAAAAAGGTGGAGAGTAAAATAGGGAAAGATCAAGATCCACTTCCACCTAGTGCTGAAGCTGCTGCCACTAGTCAAGGCAGAGACAATTCAATGCCATCAACATTATGTAATGATTATACGATACATTATATATCATATCATTGTATGGTTGTAAAATACAACTTAAAAACTTTAATGAATAAATACATAAAGTAGCTTTTATGTAACCTTTTTAAACCTATTAGCATAGACCGAATCTCATCGTGTGTATAGGCCTTTAGTTCAACAACAGCATGGGACCAGTTAGTGTGTTTTGACTAGAGATGAGCGGGTTCGGTTTCTCTGAATCCGAACCCGCCAGAACTTCATGTTTTTTTTCACGGGTCCGAGCGACTCGGATCTTCCCGCCTTGCTCGGTTAACCCGAGCGCGCCCGAACGTCATCATGACGCTGTCGGATTCTCGCGAGGCTCGGATTCTATCGCGAGACTCGGATTCTATATAAGGAGCCGCGCGTCGCCGCCATTTTCACACGTGCATTGAGATTGATAGGGAGAGGACGTGGCTGGCGTCCTCTCCGTTTAGAATTAGAATAGATTAGAGAGACACTTGATTTACTAATTTTGGGGAGCATTAGGAGTACTCAGTAGTGTACAGTGCAGAGTTTTGCTGATAGTGACCAGTGACCACCACTTTTATTTATAATCCGTTCTCTGCCTGAAAAAAGCGATACACAGCACACAGTGACTCAGTCACATACCATATCTGTGTGCACTGCTCAGGCTCAGGCCAGTGTGCTGCATCATCTATTATCTATATATAATATTATATATATCTGTCTGACTGCTCAGCTCACACAGCTTATAATTGTGGGGGAGACTGGGGAGCACTACTGCAGTGCCAGTTATAGGTTATAGCAGGAGCCAGGAGTACATAATATAATCCGTTCTCTGCCTGAAAAAAGCGATACACAGCACACAGTGACTCAGTCACATACCATATCTGTGTGCACTGCTCAGGCTCAGGCCAGTGTGCTGCATCATCTATTATCTATATATAATATTATATATATCTGTCTGACTGCTCAGCTCACACAGCTTATAATTGTGGGGGAGACTGGGGAGCACTACTGCAGTGCCAGTTATAGGTTATAGCAGGAGCCAGGAGTACATAATATATTATATAGTGAGTGACCACCAGACACACAGTGCAGTTTATTTAATATATCCGTTCTCTGCCTGAAAAAAGCGATACACACAGTGACTCAGTCAGTCACATACCATATCTGTGTGCACTGCTCAGGCTCAGGCCAGTGTGCTGCATCATCTATATATATTATATATCTGTCTGACTGCTCAGCTCACACAGCTTATAATTGTGGGGGAGACTGGGGAGCACTACTGCAGTGCCAGTTATAGGTTATAGCAGGAGCCAGGAGTACATAATATTATATTAAAATTAAACAGTGCACACTTTTGCTGCAGGAGTGCCACTGCCAGTGTGACTAGTGACCAGTGACCTGACCACCAGTATATAATATTAGTAGTATACTATCTCTTTATCAACCAGTCTATATTAGCAGCAGACACAGTACAGTGCGGTAGTTCACGGCTGTGGCTACCTCTGTGTCGGCACTCGGCAGCCCGTCCATAATTGTATATACCACCTAACCGTGGTTTTTTTTTCTTTCTTTATACATACATACTAGTTACGAGTATACTATCTCTTTATCAACCAGTCTATATATTAGCAGCAGACACAGTACAGTGCGGTAGTTCACGGCTGTGGCTACCTCTGTGTCGGCACTCGGCAGCCCGTCCATAATTGTATATACCACCTAACCGTGGTTTTTTTTTCTTTCTTTATACATACATACTAGTTACGAGTATACTATCTCTTTATCAACCAGTCTATATATTAGCAGCAGACACAGTACAGTGCGGTAGTTCACGGCTGTGGCTACCTCTGTGTCGGCACTCGGCAGCCCGTCCATAATTGTATATACCACCTAACCGTGGTTTTTTTTTCTTTCTTTATACATACATACTAGTTACGAGTATACTATCTCTTTATCAACCAGTCTATATATTAGCAGCAGACACAGTACAGTGCGGTAGTTCACGGCTGTGGCTACCTCTGTGTCGGCACTCGGCAGCCCGTCCATAATTGTATACTAGTATCCAATCCATCCATCTCCATTGTTTACCTGAGGTGCCTTTTAGTTGTGCCTATTAAAATATGGAGAACAAAAATGTTGAGGTTCCAAAATTAGGGAAAGATCAAGATCCACTTCCACCTCGTGCTGAAGCTGCTGCCACTAGTCATGGCCGAGACGATGAAATGCCAGCAATGTCGTCTGCCAAGGCCGATGCCCAATGGCATAGTACAGAGCATGTCAAAACCAAAACACCAAATATCAGTAAAAAAAGGACTCCAAAACCTAAAATAAAATTGTCGGAGGAGAAGCGTAAACTTGCCAATATGCCATTTACCACACGGAGTGGCAAGGAACGGCTGAGGCCCTGGCCTATGTTCATGGCTAGTGGTTCAGCTTCACATGAGGATGGAGGCACTCAGCCTCTCGCTAGAAAACTGAAAAGACTCAAGCTGGCAAAAGCACCGCAAAGAACTGTGCGTTCTTTGAAATCCCAAATCCACAAGGAGAGTCCAATTGTGTCGGTTGCGATGCCTGACCTTCCCAACACTGGACGTGAAGAGCATGCGCCTTCCACCATTTGCACGCCCCCTGCAAGTGCTGGAAGGAGCACCCGCAGTCCAGTTCCTGATAGTCAGATTGAAGATGTCAGTGTTGAAGTACACCAGGATGAGGAGGATATGGGTGTTGCTGGCGCTGGGGAGGAAATTGACCAGGAGGATTCTGATGGTGAGGTGGTTTGTTTAAGTCAGGCACCCGGGGAGACACCTGTTGTCCGTGGGAGGAATATGGCCGTTGACATGCCAGGTGAAAATACCAAAAAAATCAGCTCTTCGGTGTGGAGGTATTTCACCAGAAATGCGGACAACAGGTGTCAAGCCGTGTGTTCCCTTTGTCAAGCTGTAATAAGTAGGGGTAAGGACGTTAACCACCTCGGAACATCCTCCCTTATACGTCACCTGCAGCGCATTCATAATAAGTCAGTGACAAGTTCAAAAACTTTGGGTGACAGCGGAAGCAGTCCACTGACCAGTAAATCCCTTCCTCTTGTAACCAAGCTCACGCAAACCACCCCACCAACTCCCTCAGTGTCAATTTCCTCCTTCCCCAGGAATGCCAATAGTCCTGCAGGCCATGTCACTGGCAATTCTGACGAGTCCTCTCCTGCCTGGGATTCCTCCGATGCATCCTTGCGTGTAACGCCTACTGCTGCTGGTGCTGCTGTTGTTGCCGCTGGGAGTCGATGGTCATCCCAGAGGGGAAGTCGTAAGCCCACTTGTACTACTTCCAGTAAGCAATTGACTGTTCAACAGTCCTTTGCGAGGAAGATGAAATATCACAGCAGTCATCCTACTGCAAAGCGGATAACTGAGTCCTTGACAACTATGTTGGTGTTAGACGTGCGTCCGGTATCCGCCGTTAGTTCACAGGGAACTAGACAATTTATTGAGGCAGTGTGCCCCCGTTACCAAATACCATCTAGGTTCCACTTCTCTAGGCAGGCGATACCGAGAATGTACACGGCGTCAGAAAAAGACTCACCAGTGTCCTAAAAAATGCAGTTGTACCCAATGTCCACTTAACCACGGACATGTGGACAAGTGGAGCAGGGCAGGGTCAGGACTATATGACTGTGACAGCCCACTGGGTAGATGTATGGACTCCCGCCGCAAGAACAGCAGCGGCGGCACCAGTAGCAGCATCTCGCAAACGCCAACTCTTTCCTAGGCAGGCTACGCTTTGTATCACCGCTTTCCAGAATACGCACACAGCTGAAAACCTCTTACGGCAACTGAGGAAGATCATCGCGGAATGGCTTACCCCAATTGGACTCTCCTGTGGATTTGTGGCATCGGACAACGCCAGCAATATTGTGTGTGCATTAAATATGGGCAAATTCCAGCACGTCCCATGTTTTGCACATACCTTGAATTTGGTGGTGCAGAATTTTTTAAAAAACGACAGGGGCGTGCAAGAGATGCTGTCGGTGGCCAGAAAAATTGCGGGACACTTTCGGCGTACAGGCACCACGTACAGAAGACTGGAGCACCACCAAAAACTACTGAACCTGCCCTGCCATCATCTGAAGCAAGAAGTGGTAACGAGGTGGAATTCAACCCTCTATATGCTTCAGAGGTTGGAGGAGCAGCAAAAGGCCATTCAAGCCTATACAATTGAGCACGATATAGTAGGTGGAATGCACCTGTCTCAAGTGCAGTGGAGAATGATTTCAACGTTGTGCAAGGTTCTGATGCCCTTTGAACTTGCCACACGTGAAGTCAGTTCAGACACTGCCAGCCTGAGTCAGGTCATTCCCCTCATCAGGCTTTTGCAGAAGAAGCTGGAGGCATTGAAGGAGGAGCTAAAAGGGAGCGATTCCGCTAGGCATGTGGGACTTGTGGATGCAGCCCTTAATTCGCTTAACAAGGATTCACGGGTGGTCAATCTGTTGAAATCAGAGCACTACATTTTGGCCACCGTGCTCGATCCTAGATTTAAAGCCTACCTTGGATCTCTCTTTCCGGCAGACACAGGTCTGCAGGGGTTGAAAGACCTGCTGGTGACAAAATTGTCAAGTCAAGCGGAACGCGACCTGTCAACATCTCCTCCTTCACATTCTCCCGCAACTGGGGGTGCGAGGAAAAGGCTCAGAATTCCGAGCCCACCCGCTGGCGGTGATGCAGGGCAGTCTGGAGCGACTGCTGATGCTGACATCTGGTCCGGACTGAAGGACCTGACAACGATTACGGACATGTCGTCTACTGTCACTGCATATGATTCTCTCAACATTGATAGAATGGTGGAGGATTATATGAGTGACCGCATCCAAGTAGGCACGTCACACAGTCCGTACTTATACTGGCAGGAAAAAGAGGCAATTTGGAGGCCCTTGCACAAACTGGCTTTATTCTACCTAAGTTGCCCTCCCACAAGTGTGTACTCCGAAAGAGTGTTTAGTGCCGCCGCTCACCTTGTCAGCAATCGGCGTACGAGGTTACATCCAGAAAATGTGGAGAAGATGATGTTCATTAAAATGAATTATAATCAATTCCTCCGCGGAGACATTGACCAGCAGCAATTGCCTCCACAAAGTACACAGGGAGCTGAGATGGTGGATTCCAGTGGGGACGAATTGATAATCTGTGAGGAGGGGGATGTACACGGTGATATATCGGAGGGTGAAGATGAGGTGGACATCTTGCCTCTGTAGAGCCAGTTTGTGCAAGGAGAGATTAATTGCTTCTTTTTTGGGGGGGGTCCAAACCAACCCGTCATATCAGTCACAGTCGTGTGGCAGACCCTGTCACTGAAATGATGGGTTGGTTAAAGTGTGCATGTCCTGTTTTGTTTATACAACATAAGGGTGGGTGGGAGGGCCCAAGGACAATTCCATCTTGCACCTCTTTTTTCTTTTCTTTTTCTTTGCATCATGTGCTGATTGGGGAGAGTTTTTTGGAAGGGACATCCTGCGTGACACTGCAGTGCCACTCCTAGATGGGCCCGGTGTTTGTGTCGGCCACTAGGGTCGCTAATCTTACTCACACAGTCAGCTACCTCATTGCGCCTCTTTTTTTCTTTGCGTCATGTGCTGTTTGGGGAGGGTTTTTTGGAAGGGACATCCTGCGTGACACTGCAGTGCCACTCCTAGATGGGCCCGGTGTTTGTGTCGGCCACTAGGGTCGCTAATCTTACTCACACAGCTACCTCATTGCGCCTCTTTTTTTCTTTGCGTCATGTGCTGTTTGGGGAGGGTTTTTTGGAAGGGCCATCCTGCGTGACACTGCAGTGCCACTCCTAGATGGGCCCGGTGTTTGTGTCGGCCACTAGGGTCGCTTATCTTACTCACACAGCGACCTCGGTGCAAATTTTAGGACTAAAAATAATATTGTGAGGTGTGAGGTATTCAGAATAGACTGAAAATGAGTGTAAATTATGGTTTTTGAGGTTAATAATACTTTGGGATCAAAATGACCCCCAAATTCTATGATTTAAGCTGTTTTTTAGTGTTTTTGGAAAAAAACACCCGAATCCAAAACACACCCGAATCCGACAAAAAAAATTCGGTGAGGTTTTGCCAAAACGCGTTCGAACCCAAAACTCGGCCGCGGAACCGAACCCAAAACCAAAACACAAAACCCGAAAAATTTCAGGCGCTCATCTCTAGTTTTAACCACTGCACAGCACCTGGTGTTATATAGTAAGCACCACTATGGCATAGTATACAGCATTATGGGCCTGATATGAGTGTGACCAGCGGTGATGTGGAATGCAGTAGGAGGTGCTGTTTAGCAAGCACCACTTCTATATTCACCATGCAGTATATTGTGTGAATATAGAAGTGTTGGCTGTGTTATGTATTAGAGTAATTATTGCAGCTCCCAGCTAAAATTGCAACAATGTAATTTAGTGACAAGCTGCAGAGATTAACCCTTTCTGTGGCTGCTGCACAACCTCTATTCATATCGCTGAATTCAATTAGGGAGATGTTCTCACCCCGCGAGCAAGCGCAGGTATATGCCACACTTAAATGTATGGGTATGGTCTCCATAAAATGAGCGTAGCCTTGCAGGCAAAGACTACCTTACACCCTAGTTCTTGACCCTGCACCAACAGACCTCGGCCACCACAGGGAAAAAAGTACAGTAATTTCCACCATGTTAAGCCCCACACATTAATGCCCTTTGGGACATATTATGTCACACACCACAATATCTGTGATACACTATGCCCTACAGTAAAGCTTCTAATTACTTTTACAAAAACTGCTCAACGCCAAGAGTTTCACGTGCTGGGTGTCATGCTCATTGCCAGGGGTTTCACTCTCTGGGTGTCATGCTCATTGCCAGGGGGAACGCAGTAGGAGGTGTTATATAGTAAGCACCACTATGGCATAGTATATAGCATTATATATATTGTGAGCACTGGTGATGTTGAGTGCAGTAGAGCTGCTGCTGGGTAATTACAATTTACTACAACCACCAATATATTCTGCTGCACTATATATATGCAAAGCTAATTCTGCTGGGTAATTACAATTGACTACAACCACCAATATATTCTGCTGCACTATATCTATATTTGCAAAGCTAATTCTGCTGGGTAATTACAATTGACTACAACCACCAATATATTCTGCTGCACTATATCTATATATGCAAAGCTAATTCTGCTGAGTAATTACAATTGACTACAACCACCAATATATTCTGCTGCACTATATCTATATATGCAAAGCTAATTCTGCTGGGTAATGTAAATTGAAACATTATTGCATAGTATGTGATTTTTAAGTACTTTTTGAAAGTTTTGAATGATAAAGACCCAGTTTAATCTTTGTGGAATGCCTGGTTGTTGTTTTTAAGGTAATTTATTGCCTGGCATTTGAGGGGGTGGGGTGTGGTTACAGATTTCAATTATTGGTTTCACTTGTAATAGTCTTCTACTTAAGTCCAATGGTGTAGGCTGTGCAAAGCCGTTTGGCTGTGCATTTATTGATCTAAGCATGCATTTTTATCAAAGCGTGATAAAATTGACACATAACAGCAGTGTTCAATCAGCATTAATTTATCTTCAGCTGATATCGATTGTGAATTGACGTTTCTTCTCTTCTTGTCACCTCCAGGTAATTACAATTGACTACAACCACCAATATATTCTGCTGCACTATATCTATATATGCAAAGCTAATTCTGCTGGGTAATGCAAATTGAAACATTATTGCATAGTATGTGATTTTGAAGTACTTTTTTAAAGTTTTGAATGATATAGACCCAGTTTAATCTTTGTGGAATGCCTGGTTGTTGTTTTTAAGGTAATTTATTGCCTGGCATTTGAGGGGGTGGGGTGTGGTTACAGATTTCAATTATTGGTTTCACTTGTAATAGTCTTCTACTTAAGTCCAATGGTGTAGGCTGTGCAAAGCCATTTGGCTGTGTATTTATTGATCTAAGCGTGCATTTTTATCAAAGCGTGATAAAATTGACACATAACAGCAGTGTTCAATCAGCGTTCAATCGAAGTGAAAAAGAAGGAAAACAGAAGCACACCAATCTAACAAAACAAAGAAAACTGAAGAACTAATAACAAATGTGAGTCACTTACTCCTCAGATCACTCACCTCCTGATTGTTGCATCTGATTACATAGCACAGAACTACCTTACTTGGACATTTCATAAACCATCCATTTCACCTACAAATGCCTGTATCTGTATTATTGTAATTTTGTTTTTTAAGCACAGCTGCACCAATGCAATTTTACCTGCAAACACTTAAAACATCTAACATAATTACCATTGCTTCTTAAACCTCTCACAATCCTTTCATTTCTTACACTCCAAATACATTTCTGCACCCACTTTATCTACGCTTTTGACTCATTTCATACTAAATCTACACCCCTTGAGCCTACACTGCTTTTCTCACCTGCATTTCTGCAATTCTTCTGCTCGGATTGCCTTACAGTCTCCTCTCCTACTTCCACTACTTCAACCTATTTACCTACTTAACACTATGTCAAGGTTTTCTTATACTCCCCACATCACTCAGTGTCTACCTAATAATGTATCTTTATCCTTCCCCACTAGTCTCCTCCACCTCCTCCTCTCTCCCCTCCTCTGTCTCCCCTCCATCCCTCTGTTTCCTTCCCCCACCTTTCCTGTTACCCCACTTTCATTCACCTCTGCCCCATGGTCCTGCTACCCCACAACTCAGCCCTGCTCCCTCTCTCCCTTCCCTGTCACCTCCCCACACCCCCATCCACATCACACTGACCTCCCTCCCTGCCCACCTCCTGCAGTTTCCCCTCCTAGCTCAGGCACCCGTACCATCACTACTCTCTCATCATCCCTGCCCTCAAAGTTAATCCCACCTCATCGCTACAGCAACCCTGAAAATCTAATTCACATCTCTCCCACAAACTCATACCCCCTATCCTGTGCCCTCTGGAATGCCAGATCTGTTTGTAACAAACTGGTCCCCACTCATGACCTTTTCATTTCCAACTCCCTACACCTACTAGCCATTACTGAAACTTGGATTACGCCCTCTGACACTACTTCTGCTGCTGCTCTCTCTGCTGGGGGCCTTACATTCACACACACACCCCGACCTGGGGGTCGCCATGGGGGTGGTGTTGGGGTCCTTTTACCTTCTAGTTACTCCTACCAACTCATACCACCAGAACCATCCCTTATATTCTCTACATTTGAGGACCACGCCATATGCCTCTTCCAACCAGTCCATCTTAGAGTAGCTGTCATTTACCGCCCCCCTGGTACTGCTTCCAAATTCATCGACAACTTTGCTTCCTGGCTTCCTCACTTCTGACATTCCCACCATTATCCTAGGCGATTTCAACATCCCTATTGACATCCCCACACAATCCCCTGCCTCTAAACTCCTTAACCTCACCTCTTCACTTGGTCTCTCCCAGTGGACCTCCTCACCCTCCCATGTGAATGGGAGCTCACTGGATCTGGTCTTCACTCACCGCTGTGATATTTCTGATTTTTCCAACTCCCCATTTCCCCTCTCTGACCACCACCTGCTCTCCTTCAACCTATCTCTCTCGACTTCCCCATCTCTACCTCCTAAGGCTACCATCACTAAGCGTAACATTGAAGCTATTGACACCACATTCCTTTCCTCCCTGTTTGACTCACTTCTCTCTCCTATTCTCTCTCTCTCATGCCCTGAGCAAGCCACTTCCACATACAATGCTTCCCTTACTTCTGCTCTTGACTCTGTTGCTCCACCAACCACTATTCACCCTTGCAAATTAACACCTCAACCCTGGCACACCAAATGCACCAGATATCTGCAAAAATGCTCATGTACTGCTGAGTGACACTGGAGGAAATCACGCTCTAAGGCAGACTTCCTCCATTTCAAACTTATGCTCTCATCCTTCAGTGCTGCCCTTTCTCTTGCTAAACAGTCATACTTCAAGAACCTCATCTCCTCCCAGTCTTCCAACCCCCGGCGCCTCTTTGCCACTCTCAACTCACTCCTCTGCCCACCTCCACCTCGTCTCCCTTCCTCACTCTCTGCTCTTGACTTTGCCACTTACTTCACATCCAAAATTGACTCCATACGTCAGGACATCACATCACACCAGACTATCAGTAACCAGCCTTCTCCCATCCCTTACCAACCCTCCCCATCCCTCGTACCAACTCTGTCATCTTTCTCCCATGCATCTGGAGAGGAAGTCATGGCCCTCATTCGTTCCTGTCCCCTCACCACCTCCCCACTTGACCCTATCCCCTCCCGCCTCCTTTGCCACCTCTCTTCTTCTGCTTGTTCCCATCTTTCCCACCTTCTCAATCTCTCCCTCTCATCAGGCACTGTCCCCTCTGCCTTCAAGCACGCTCTCATCTCTCCTATTCTTAAAAAACCTACCCTTGATCCAAACACTCTCTCCAACTACCGACCCATCTCTCTCCTCCCTTTTGCCTCCAAACTCCTTGAGCGTATTGTCTACAACCGCCTTACTTCCTTTCTTTCCTCACACTCACTGCTTGACCCATTCCAGTCTGGCTTCCGTCCTCTCCACTCCACTGAAACTGCCCTTACAAAAGTATGCAATGACCTCCATGCTGCTAAATCTAAGAGACACTACTCTCTACTTATTCTACTTGATCTCTCTGCTGCTTTTGACACTGTGGACCATCCTCTCCTACTGCAAGTCCTTCACTCCATTGGTCTGCGTAACACTGCCCTCTCTTGGTTGTCGTCCTACCTTTCTGACCGTTCATTCTCTGTCTCCTCTCATGACTCCACCTCCCCCTCACTTCCACTAACTGTAGGGGTACCCCAAGGTTCTGTCCTTGGTCCTCTTCTCTTCTCTCTCTATACGTCCTCACTAGGTAAGCTCATTAGTTCTTTTGGTTTCCAATATCATCTCTATGCTGATGACACTCAAATCTATCTTTCCTCTCCAGACCTCTCCCCTACTCTCCTCACTCGTATCTCCAACTGTCTCTCTGCTATCTCTTCCTGGATGTCCCAGCGCTTTCTTAAACTTAACATGTCTAAGACCGAGCTGATCATCTTCCCTCCCTCCCGCATAATCTCACCTCCTACAATCGCACTACTATCTCCTCTACCCCCAAGCGCGCTGTCTTGGAGTAATCCTTGACTCCTCCCTCTCCTTCAAACCACACATTCAGCACCTCTCACAAACCTGCCGTTTTCATCTAAAAAATATTTCCAGGATCAGGCCCTTTCTGACCCAGGATGCTACTAAGACTCTTATCCACTCACTGGTCATCTCCAGACTGGACTGCTGTAATCTCTTCCTGACTGGCATTCCTGACAAATACCTCTCTCCACTCCAATCTATCCTCAATGCTGCTGCCCGGCTCATTTTCCTCACCAAACGCACTACGTCCACCTCTCCTCTCTTACTAGTCCTTCACTGGCTCCCCTTCCCTTTCAGAATCCATTTCAAGCTTCTCACACTTGCTTACAAAGCCCTCACCCACTCCTCTCCCATCTACATCTCTGATCTTATCTCGCTTTACACTCCCACCCGTCCTCTTCGCTCTGCTAATGCACACCGACTCTCCTGCCTACGGATTACTTCCTCCCACTCCTACCTCCAAGATTTTTCACGTGCTGCACCACTTCTCTGGAATTCCCTACCTCTCCCCCTCAGACTCTCCACCTCTCTACAAAGCTTCAAACGGGCTCTCAAGACCCACTTCTTCACCAAACCCAGCCAAATCTCATCCTAAACCTCTGTTCCATGCTCTCTATGTACCCCATCTGTCTCACCCCTGTCTGTCTACCCCTCCCTTTTAGAATGTAAGCTCTCACGAGCAGGGCCCTCTTCCCTCATGTGCTTACTCTTTTCTTACTTTAATAATCTTCAGCTGCACCAAATCCAGCAGTCTTCTGCCACCTGATACTTATTCCAGTGTCATCTGCTGATGTAGCTATGTTTATTTACCCTGTACTTGTCCTATATTGTCGTCAACTGTAAGTTGCTGTTTTCCTGTTTGATTATTTGTTTATGTACTCTGTAATTGGGCACTGCGGAACCCTTGTGGCGCCATATAAATAAAGGATAATAATAATAATAAATAATATAATATATAGCAGTACGGTACAGTAGGCCACTGCTCTACCTACCTCTGTGTCGTCAAGTATACTATCCATCCATACCTGTGGTGCATTTTAGAAAAAAACATGTCTCGGCAGAGCAATCTATAAATCCATCATTTTTCAGACAGCAACAGTGGGTATTGTAATAGTCACCCAATCCATCACTTTTATAGGGTTACATGCACCCACATGCTACAGCCTGTCTCAATAATTTTACTGTCACGCTGTGTGTGTTTGTGTTTTTATTTGGGTATTTTTTGTTGTTGTAGAACTACAGGTACCAGCAAGCCCGTTATTTCCCCGCCTGCTGGTACTTGAGGTTCTCCAAGTACCAGCAAGCGGGGGAGGCTTGCTGGGCCTTGTAGTTCCACAACGAAAAAACAATATTCTTTTTTTACACACATGGCTATCAGCCCGGCACCCACCACCCAGGGGTGCTGGGGACAGCCTCGGGCTTCACCCCTGGCCCTTGGGTGCCTCGAGGGGAGGAACCTCTTGATTTAAGGGGTCCCCACTCCTCCAGGGAACCCCGGCCAGGGGTGACTAGTTGGAGGGGTAATGCCAGGGCCGCAGGGACCTACATAAAAGTATCCCCCGGCTGTGGCATTATCTCTCTGGCTAGTGGAGCCCGGTGCTGGTTTTAAAAATATGGGGGACCCCTACATCTATTGTCCCACGTATTTTTGGAACCTGGACCGGTCTAAGAGCCCGGTGCTAGTTGTCTAAATACGGGGAACCCCTGTCCAATTTTTCCCCCAGTATTTAAATAACCAGGACCGGCTCAAAGAGCCCGAGGCTGGTTATACTAAGGAGGGGGGACCTCACGCATTTTTTTTTAACCCATTCAGACCCTTCTCCTTTAAGTTAATGGAAGCCCTGGACAACAAAATTGCATTCATGTCCTCCTCCCTCACCCTTCCCAGTCCCAAACACTCATTTTTTTTTCTTTAAAAATTTATAATATATAACGAGAACAATGAGCAAGCAGGCAGCGGGCATTGGCGGCATCGGACTGAGATAGAAATTAGTGGTGGAGGGCTGGGTCAGTTGATTGTGGGCGAGTTTGTAAGCCATTGGCGGTGGCAGCGGGTATCGGCTCAGAGGCAGTAGCGGGCATTGGCTAAGGGTCATCGGCAGGATTCGGCGGACATTATGGCTGTAGTGCCTCACTAGCCACTGACCTCACCGCACGCCACTGTGGGACAGATGTAACATGCAGAGAGAGGTAGATTTGGGAGGGGGAATGTCCTAGCATAACTGTTAATTGCAGTGTAATACTGTAATTCAGCTGTGCAGCATTTGTGGCTAAATGTCAAAGAAGCCAGTATTTACCCTGCATGCAAAACAATAAATGTATTTGAACATACCTCCCAACTATCCCAATTTTTGCAGGACAGTCACTTTTTTGGGGAATGTCCAGCTAACCCAAACAACCCCCCCCCCCCCTTCCCATGGGGAATGGGGGGGGGGGGTGGAAGGCTCCCTGTAGCTTGTTGCTCTGCAAATATGCACATTGTGGGTAATTCAGACCTGATCGCTAGGGTGTGTTTTTTGCATCCCTGTAATCAGGTAGTTGCCGCCTACAGCGGAAGGGAAAATTTGCTGTGCAGGTGTGTGATCACATGTGCACAAGAGCTGCACAGCTCAGCACTTACTCAGCCATTGAGGTGACGTCACAAATCCTCCCACAAAACGCCGGGTCCCTCCAGTGTTTTTCCGGACACTCCCTAGAAACATTCAGTTGCCACCCACACAAACACCCTCTTCTTGTCAATCTTCTTGTGATCTCCGGACCGTCGCACTTACGCATTGTGGCGCATACGCATGTGCAGTGCAGACCAGATTGCCCGCTGGGTGAAAATAAATTGAAGCGATCTGGTCTGAATAAGCCTCAATGTCTATTCACGGGAGACAGAGGGGCTGGGGCATGGCCAGCAGCTCACAGAGCACCTATAATGACAAAAATGGGAGACATGGCTCATGATCGCGATATACCTGCGAAGGTACGCCCTCTACTGATTGACAGGCAGAGGCATTCGCATTTTCTGCGGGGCACCCGGAGAAAATGTAGGCACACGCACAGGATGGACCCTGCGTATATGCCCCCATCCTCTTCATAGTTTTTGCGGTTGGAACGCGTATTACGATCCAAACTGAATTAGGCCCTATGTCTTATATACACGAGCAGTGTGAAAACATCAATCGATGGGGGTAATTCCAAGATGATCGCAGCAGGAATTTTGTTAGCAGTTGGGCAAAACCATGTGTACTGCAGGGGAGGCAGATATAACGTGCAGAAAGAGTTAGATTTGGGTGAGTTATTTTGTTTCTGTGCAGGGTAAATACTGACTGCTTTATTTTTACACTGCAAATTAGATTGCAGATTGAACACACCACACCCAAATCTAACTCTCTCTGCACATGTTAAATCTGCCTTCCCTGCAGTGCACATAGGTGGTCATTCCGAGTTGTTCGCTCTGTAATTTTCTTCGCATCGCAGCGATTTTCCGCTTAATGCGCATGCGCAATGTTCACACTGCGACTGCGCCAAGTAAATTTGCTATGCAGTTAGGAATATTACTCACGGTTTTTTCATCGTTCTGGTGATCGTAATGTGATTGACAGGAAGTGGGTGTTTCTGGGCGGAAACAGGCCGCTTTATGGGCGTGTGGGAAAAAATGCTACCGTTTCTGGGAAAAACGCGGGAGTGGCTGGAGAAACGGAGGAGTGTCTGGGCGAATGCTGGGTGTGTTTGTGACGTCAAACCAGGAACGACAAGCACTGAACTGATCGCACTGGCAGAGTAAGTCTCGAGCTACTCAGAAACTGCACAGAGATGTCTTATCGCAATATTGCAAATCTTTCGTTCGCAATTTTAAGATGCTAAGATTCACTCCCAGTAGGCGGCAGCTTAGCGTGTGCAATGCTGCTAAAAGCAGCTTGCAAGCGAACAACTCGGAATGAGGGCCATGGGGGGTAATTCTGAGTTGATCGCAGCAGGATTTTTGTTAGCAGTTGGGCAAAACCATGTGCACTGCATTTACGAACAGATGATTTTTTTATATACATTTTAAAATGTTAGTAAATGTGTGTGTGTTTTTCAACCTGTAAGCCCAACATCGATTAAGATCGATCTTAAATAGACCCCTGGGTTTTAAGGATAACCATGGTTGAGTCCAATGGTTAATTCACATTGACCGAAGTTCTAATTAAGTCACCTGTGCTCAAGCATGATATCCTTAAAATCTGGATTGCAATGACAGCATTTTGGAACTATGCCTAAGGGTTTAATTTTTACATTTATCCACTGACAATAAATCTACCTACAATATCCCTGTAACTGTTATGATTACAGTATTTCACTAAATAATTTAATTTGCTGAACCTTCTGTAAAAAGAAATATTAAGCTGCTGTAATTCCCAGATGCAGCAAATTTGTTAGCTAGTGGGCAAAACCATGTGCACTGCAGGGATGGGGGGGGGGGGGCAGATATAACATTTGCAGAGAGATTTAGGTGGGTTATATTGTTTGTGTGCAGGGTAAATACTGGCTGTTTTGTTTTTACACTGCAATTTAGATTTCAGTTTGAACACACCGCACCAAAATCTAACTCTCTCTGCACATATTATACACCCCCCCCCACCCCTGCAGTGTACATGGTTTTAGCTAATAAATTTGCTGCTGTGATCAGATCTGAGTTAAGCCCTATGTATTTGGCACTGGCAAAGGGTTAGAGGCCTTGCTGTAGAGCTCACACCTTTCTTATCATGCATTGTAATATTTCCTATGTCCTGATGTTGTGCTCTCTGCTCCATCCAAGTAAACAGCAATGTAGCATGGCTATCAAAGAGCGTGAAGTTTGCAGATTTCCTGGGATTAATGCTAAAGAATGCTATTCCAGAGGCTGCTGCTTTAATTCAAGTGTCACTGGGGTTAAATGGTGTTTTTACCTTAAAAACACAGGTAGAGTATATAGTACAGTGGTAAAGTGGGAGCATGTAGTGCTATTGATTACAGATTTGATGGAGCTTAAACATGGATAAGGTCCATGGCTCTAAGAGTTTATCTTGTGTATCCTTTATTCTTAGTCATGGTCAGATAAGATTAGAAAATACCATTTAAGTGGAAATTTCCTGTTAGCTGTTTTTCAGTTTGCTCAACTGTCTGATTAACTGGTCCTAAAAAAGGACCAAAGGAGCTAAATTGCCCTGTGATCTAGCTAAATTGCCCCAGTAAAAAAAAAAAAAAAAACTAAGCTGCTGTAATTCCTGGATGTTTCCTTACTGCATCAACAGGAAGTGACAAGAAACAATGTAATGTGGAACCGTACAGCAGAAGGGATTGCGGCTACCCCACAATAAGTGCAGCGGAATGTAAGAAGAGGAATTGTTGCTTTGACTGCAGCATTCCCGGGGTTAACTGGTGTTTCTTCAAGTCACAAGGTATGGAGCTGCTGTATAGTTACTCGCAAGTCAGTAGTTGTATGATGCTCACACCTGTTAAGCTGGATACACACAGAATGCCCTACACAGGGGGTGAAATGAGCGCCCCCCCCCCACCCCCCGTACGCTCAGCACACATCACGCTGTGCTGAGCGGGGGGAGAGATGTGTGCTGAGCAGTTCGCTCAGCACACATCTCTCCCCAAAATCAGGCCGTGAATACGGACCTTAAAACTGGATCCACACTTAGATTATCTGTCCAATTTTTTTTTCTAGTTGAAACAAAATTATGCTAATATGTGGCAGCAAATGACAATTGACCATTTGCTCACAAACACTGGAAAACATCCAAAAATGGTCATTTAGATAAATTGGTTAAATCCATTTCATTTAGCTAATTTATCCAAACTACCTTTATTGTATCTTTGTGGGTGAATGATGTGTGGGTCAGTGTTGAGGGTGGTGGAGGAGATGGGTAATAGGCACAGCAGGGTGTGGACAGTCAAATAGTGTGCTTAGAGGTTCAGAGTCATTGTATGAGACTCTGGCAACAGTGACTTGATGAGTCTGGTGTCCATAGGGTGGGACGCATTAACCTTTTTATGCTATTGAAATAGTTCTCCTCCTGACCGACGCAGTTCCTTGCTCCGAGGTTGGTGTATTGTCCTGTTGCAGCGCCTCTCCACTGTGGTCACAGTGAGCTGTGTGGTGTTGCTGGCGCATGCCAATCTCCCCCCAACCTCCCTCTTGCATTTCAGACCTACGTACGCATGATGGGATCTTGTATGATATGCGCGTGTGCTGTAGAGATGAAAGTGGGGGTGAGGAGGCAGATCGTGAGATGGGGAAACTTTGTGGACTGTTAGCGAAGGGGAGCACTGGGCAATCTGAGTTGCAAAGAGGGCAGCAGAAGAGGTTATTGCATGTGCACTGGTGACAGGTCCATCATTGGTGGCCAGCCTCAGTGGTAAAGGGGTACATGAGCTAGTGTCCCTTGGCCAGCCATGTACCATGGCCACCTCCCTACATCCTATATATTCTCCCTGATCTGTCACTTTGTTACGGTCTGCTGCTGGCACTGGTGTATCGTCCTGCAGTTGCCGTCTCCGCCCATTGCTGTGACTTCCCCCAGAGTTAGCCACACAGAGTGACAGATCTGGGAAAATATATAGGAGATCATTACTTTCACTTGCAGCCTACCTTATTTTTTGCAGCCTAGCATGCTCCTGACCCCTTCTCTCACTAATACTTATACAACATTCATGAACTTATCTTAAGGTTTCTTTATTATTCAGTCACACTGTCTTGGATCCAAACCATTTCCTGTGGCATTGCAGTCAAACAATTGAGCTATTTACCCTTGCATAGAAAGGTATAATCTAAGCT
>NW_026969811.1:0-25984 GCF_028390025.1 Pseudophryne corroboree
TTTGGGGTTAAGGTTTTACAGAAAGTTACAGGTTTTTTTAATTTAGTAAAATATGCCCCATTTTAAAGATAGGGCATTTACATTTGTTGCACCTGTTGCAGTACATAGCAGCCTGCAGGGCATGTACAGTGGCTTCATTTGGGTGCACATACATTGCCGGCTCCTGGTCGCAAACTGAAATTATTGTGTGTAAGTGGAATTAGCGGTGTTTATGTCATACAGGGGGGTGGGGGAGGTTTGTGGTTGGTGGGGGGCACGCTGTGTGATTATTATCCTGCATCTATACATACATGCGCTAACACCTGGCCGTGCCCTTATAATATGTATCTATCTATCTATCTATCTATCTATCTATCTATCTATCTATCTATCTATCTATCGTATGTGTGTGTATATATACATCTATACATACATGCGCTAACACCTGGACATACACTGATGTACCCACACCTAATATCCATACATACACGCCCTGACACCTGGACATACACCAACATTCCCACACCTGCATCTATACATACACATGCTGACACCTGGACATACACCAACATACAAGCACCTGCATCTATATATACACGCGCTGACAAATGGACATACACCGACGTACCCACACTTGCATCTATACATACATGCACTGACATCTGGACATACAAGCACCTGCATCTATACATACACGCGCTGACACCTGAACCTACACTGACGTTCCCACACCTGCATCTATACATACACATTCTGACACCTGGACATACACAGACGTACCCACACCTGCATCTATACATATACGCGTTGACACCTGGACGTACACTGACGTACACACACCTACATCTATATATGCATGGATGCAAATGTGGGTACGTCTGTATACGTCCAGGTGTTAGCATGTATATGTATAGATGTTAGGTGTGGGTACATCAGTGTATGTCCAGGTGTCAGCACATGTATGTATAGATTCACATGTGGGTAAGCCGGTGTACGTCCACGTGTCAGCATGTGTAGGTATAGATGCAGGTGTGGGTACGTTGGTGTACGTTTAGGGGTCAGCGTGTTTATCTATAGATGTTGGTGTGTGTATGTCAGTGTACGTACAGATATAGGTGTGTGTATGTATGTATGTATGTATGTATGTATGTATATGTATAGAGGAAGGTGTGATACATACATATAACACATACATGATAGATACATACATATATCACACACACGATAGATAGATAGATAGATAGATAGATAGATAGATAGATAGAACACATACATACAAGATAGATACATACATACATACATGATAGATACATATATATACACACACACTACGATAGATAGATAGATAGATACATACATATATATATATATATATCACAAACATATATGATTCATACATATATCACACACACATACATGATACATACATGAGAAAGACCTGGGATGTTGATGAGGCCAGGGCCCCCTGCTGATGTTGCGTTGAGGAAGGCAGTGTTCCAGGGCGGATGCCAGTCGGGGAGAGCGCCGCGCAGCCCGGGAAAAATACTGCTGAGGAGCTACATCTGGAAGAGCCCCTGGGAGGGAGAGTGCCACATGCCCAATCCTGCGTGGCAGACTCTGCAGGCCTGCACATGGGAAGGGAGGTCTCTGGCCACACATACTCACCCTTCTGCTGAAGCCCCGCTGCTGTCCCCATCAGCGCTCTCCAGCGGGGAGCGGGGCCAGGATGAACCTCAACCTGTGAGAACTATCTTCATGATCAAGAGATCTCATATGCAAGATAAGTATGTGTTGGGATAGGGCTGGGGAGGGCGGCTGCTCGGGCACACCCCCGTCAAGTTAAGGAGATTTAACTGAGGAAGCACAAGGGAACTCTCGTCTGGGGACAACAACTGCAGGGAGACCACATCTTTTCAGATGAACATGGGAGGGCGGAAGGCTGCCTAATACTGAAGCACCCTCAGACATTAAACCATATGCAACAACTATTGCAAGCATTCCTGGGGGAAGGTCTGCAGCAGACGGATTTGCATACGGTGATGTCATCCAAGCAGTGGGCCAAAGTTGGCTGGAACCCTCATCTGTATATGAAAAGAGAAAAGGGGCATGCAGGGCATGGCGGCCTTTTGCGGCGCTTGTATAACCCCAAGTTTGCATTAAACACCCCCACCCTCTTTCGGTGTGGGGCTCATGTTGGCCATGCCCAAGCCCCTGAAGCATTCAAGCTGATTTCTTGCAGCAGCTGGGCACTGTAACAGCTTCAGAGCTGCTCTACAAGACAAGTAAAAGGGTGTGGGCCCTGCAGCACCACCTGTAGTTTGCATACACACATATATAGGACAGCATCTCTTATATGCCCCAGGGTCAATAAAATAGTATCCTTGTCTAGGCTATCCATCCCCTCAGATAAGGTATTTGTCCATGCCGCTACAGCACTACACACCCAGGCCGACGCAATTGCCGGTCTGAGTAAGGTACCTGAATGTGTATAAATGGACTTCAGGGTAATCTCCTGTTTGCGGTCAGCACACTCTTTGAAGGTAGCCGTATCCTGGGACGGGAGGGCTACCTTCTTGGATAAGCGTGTTAATGCTTTGTCCACCCTAGGGGAGCATTCCCATCGTAACCTATCCGTTGATGGGAAAGGATACGCCATAAGAATCCTTTTGGAAATCTGCAGTCTTTTATCTGGAGACTCCCAAGCTTTTTCACATAACTCGTTCAGCTCGTGTGAGGGGGGAAAGGTTACCTCAGGCTTCTTTCCCTTGTACATATGTACCCTCTTGTCAGCGACAGGGGGTTCCTCTGTGATGTGCAAAACATCTTTTATTGCCATAATCATAAATCGAATGGATTTTGCCAATTTTGGCTGTAACTTTGCATCATCGTAATCGACACTGGAGTCAGAATCCGTGTCGGTATCTGTGTCAACAATCTGGGATAGTGGGCGCTTATGAGACCCTGACAGTCCCTGCAACATAGGATCAGGCATGGGTTGAAACCCTGACTGTCCCAAAGCTTCTGCCTTGTCTAATCTTTTGTGCAATGAGTTTACACTAGCATTTAAAACATTCCACATATCCATCCAATCAGCTGTCGGCGGAGACACCACATTCATTTGCTCCCGCTCCTCTCTAATATAGCCTTCTTCCTCAGACATGTCGACACACGTGTACCGACACACTACACACACAGGGAATGCTTTTTCTGAAGACAGTTTCCCCACAAGGCCCTTTGGAGAGACAGAGAGAGAGTATGCCAGCACACCCCCCAGCGCTATATAACCCAGGAATAAAACAGTAACTTAATGTTTGCCCAGTAGTGCTGCTGTATGTAATTTGCGAATTATGTGCCCCCCCCACCCCTCTTTTCAACCCTCTTGTCTAACGTGGTATAAGCAGGGTAGAGTCCGGGGAGCTTCCTCTCAGCTGTGCTGTGGAGAAAAAATGGCGCTGGTGAGTGCTGAGGGAGAAGCCCCGCCCCCTCGGAGGCGGGCTTCTGTCCCGCTTAAACTGTAAAATTGGTGGGGGCTTATACATATATAAAGTGCCCAGCTGTATATATGTTATATTTTTGCGAAAGAGGTTTATATTGCTGCCCAGGGCGCCCCCCCTGCGCCCTGCACCCTTACAGTGACCGGAGTATGTGAGGTGTATGGGAGCAAAGGCGCACAGCTGCAGTGCTATGCGTTACCTCAGTGAAGATCATGAAGTCTTCTGCCGCCTCTGAAGTCTTCTTTTCTTCTCATACTCACCCGGCTTCTATCTTCCGGCTCTGCGAGGGGGACGGCGGCGCGGCTCTGGGACGGACGGCGAGGGTGAGATCCTGCGTACCAATCCCACTGGAGCTAATGGTGTCCAGACTGGAGCTAATGGTGTCCAGTAGCCTAAGAAGCAGGACCTTGCAACTCAGAGAGTAGGGCTGCTTCTCTCCCCTCAGTCCCTCGATGAGGGAGTCTGTTGCCAGCAGTGCTCCCTGAAAATTAAAAACCTAACAAAATACTTTCTGTCAGAAAGCTCAGGAGAGCTCCTGAAAAGCACCCAGTCTCCACTGGGTACAGTATCAAACTGAGTTCTGGAGGAGGGGCATAGAGGGAGGAGCCAGTGCACACCCAGAACTAAAGTCTTTCTTAAAGTGCCCATGTCTCCTGCGGAGCCCGTCTATCCCCATGGTCCTTACGGAGTCCACAGCATTCTCTAGGACGTTAGAGAAAATAGGATTTTAATACCTACCGGTAAATCCTTTTCTCTTAGTCCGTAGAGGATGATGGGCACCCGTCCCAGTGCGTACTGTGTCTGCAGTTATTAAATGGCCCTTAACTCCAGAACATTTATGTGGAGATGAAAACATCCAAGGAAGACTTGACCATCTTCCTTGGATGTTTTCCCCCTGTGTGACTGCTCTCCAGCCTCGGAGGGTTGCATCCGTGGTCCCTAGGATCCCGTCCTGGATCCCGAACCATCGCCCCTCTAGGTGGTGAGAACTGTGCAGCCACCAATGGAGTGAGATTCTGGTCTTGGAAGACAGGATTATCCTCCGGTGCATGTGTAGGAGGGATCCGGACCACTTGTCCAACAGGTCTCACTGGAACACTCTGGCATGGAACCTGCCAAACTGAATGGGCTCGTAGGCCGCAACCATCTTCCCCAGCAACTGAATGCATTGATGGATTAACACTCTTGCTGGTTTCAGAATTTGTTTGACCAGACTCTGGATCTCCAGAGCCTTTCCACTAGAAGAAAACCTCTTCTGTGTCCAGTATCACTCCCAAAAACAACAACCGCGTCATTGGGACCAACTGCGATTTTGGCAAATTTAGGAGCCAACCATGTTGTTGAAGAACTGTCAGGGAGAGTAGATGTTTTGCACTAACTGGTCCCTGGATCTCGCCTTAATCAGGAGATCATCCAAGTACGGGATAATTGTGACTCCTTGCTTGCGAAGGAGAACCATCATTTCCGCCATCACCCTGGTGAAAATCCTCGGAGCCGTGGACAGACCAAACGGCAACGTCTGAAATTGGTAATGACAATCCTGAATTGCAAACCTCAGGTAGTTTGATGCAGTGGCTAAATGGGAACATATAAGTAGGCATCCTTTATGTCTACCAAAACCATGAAATCTCCTTTATCCCCCGGACTGGAGATCACTACCCTGAGAGATTCCATCTTGAAATTGAATTTCTTTAGGTAGAAATTAAGGGATTTCAGATTTAAGATTGGTCTGACTGAGCCGTCCGGCTTCGGGACCACGAAGAGGCTTGAATAAAAACCTTCTCCCTGCTGACTAAGGCTGATTTGAACAATCGGTGAGGGGGAACGTCTTGAAACCCCAGTTTGTACCCTTGGGACACTATTTGTAAAACCCACGAGTCCAGGTCCGAATGAATCCAGAACTGACTGAAGAGTTTTAGACGTGCCCCCCACTGGTGCGGGCTCCTGCAAGAGAGCCCCAGCGTCATGCAGTGGATTTGGCAGAAGCAGAGGACGATCTCTGCTCCTGCGATCTTGAAGAGGCTACAGACCTCTTCCCTCTTTTCCTTCCTCTACCTGCAAAGAAATATCTATTGGGCCGAAATGACTGCGTCAGATAATGATGCGTCTTCATCCGTTGAGAGGGAACATAGGGCAAGAAGGATGACTTACCTGCGGGAGCTGCCGAGATCAAATGAACTAGGCCGTCGCCAAACAAGGCTTCACCTTCATAGGGAAGAGACTCCCTTTCTTCTTGGAGTCAGCATCAGCATTCCCTTGGTGAATCCACAATGCCCTCCTATCCGAGACTGCCATGAAATTGGCCCGTGAGCACTTGTGCCCGGTGTAGGATTTTTAAATATGTGTAGTTTACTGTATGCAAGGGTTTAAAACCTTTTAGGAACTGAGCTCTAAGGTGTATTACATGTAGTTTAAAAAAAACAAAAAAGGTTTATTTTATGGCAGTAGTTTCCAAACTGGGGTTCTTGCACTAGTAGCATAGTTTGGTGGTCCAGGACCAATTAAAATTATTTATACTTTATTAAATTGGCAAAACCATTCCCTCACAACATAACTGAACCTGAGGATGACATGCTATAAACACAATTTACTTAATTTTATATTTTTTTCTGAATTTCTCAATAAAAAAAACTTTGGCCTAGGGGTGGCGTGAAACAAATTTTGATACTCTAGGGCAGGGGTGTCAAACCCATGGGCCGCATGCCGCCCCCAATGCATCCTTTTGTGGCCCACAGGCCGGGGTCCGGCAGGGGTCCGACAGGGGTCCTTTTGTGGCCCGATCACCTTGCTTAGAGCGAGGGCAGGAGAGTGCAGCCAGAGTCTTTGCTTTCTATGTGCGGCACCATCTTCCCGAAGAGATCACCGGGAAGATAGTGCCCCTTCCACTGGCTACAGCACAGGTATACTGGGGTGGGGTAGCAAACTGGGGGCCCCAATGGGCCCCTCCAGCAGTCCCTCTACCAAAACACGTCTTTTGGTGGTTTTGCGGTGTTGTTATAACTACATGGTGACGATACTGTAGCACAGAGATTTTCAACCATTTACAACTCACGTCACACAGAACAAGATTTAAATATTGACAAGGCACACTGAAATATAATGGTGATGCATGGTGCAGTATCGTGTCCTAGGATGTCATGTCGCAGCTTCTCCATAGGTAACGCCTGAACAGGCCCGGTGACAGGGGGGACAAAGGGGACACTTGTTCAGGGCTCCAAGTATTAAGAACAGAAATAATGGGGCCACAGTGCCAATATTGCTTTTTAAAGTGTATCCACCAACTGCTCAATTTAAGCAGGAAAACAATTAACAGGCCAACTAAACCCTCCCCCCTCCTTTTACCCCATCACTTTGTCCAGTCCCTGTGGTCCATACTGTATTGCCATTATTATGCATGTTGCTGTGCTGGCCCTTTTCTGAATGTCCCTGCCACCGTCACCGAAGAGCTGGATAGCCCAGTATGAAAACCACCTGCCGGCCTCACTGACGGTCCGAGTCAAAGGCTCCATTTTTTTTTAAAGATCCCTCTGCCAAGTTAAGGGGGGGTTGAGGGGGCCCCAGAGATATCAGTGTACTGGGCCCCAAGATTTCTGTTGCTGGCCCTGACCCTCAGGGGCGTATCTACCCCTTGGCCTGGATGGCACTTGCCAGGGGCACCATCCAGCTGTGCCAACCGTGGCTAAGGGATAGAGTTCTGCAGTCTCGAAAAGGGCGCTATGGCAATCAGCGTGGGACTGACCAATTAGACGGTGAGGGAAGGATACTGAAATTGTCCCAACCCTGTTACAGTTTGAAACGCCCCTCAACTGCTGTCCACTGCTTCACTCCTAGCTCTGCCCCTTTGAAATTATTAATCCCTACCCCCCGGTAGGCGGAGTTCTCCAGGCCCATACTCAGGAGTCACCACTGCTGTACATTATGTGCCGGTTGTAGAGGCAGAGCGGGGAACATCAGAGAACGCCACAAATTACACAGTGGGCAAGGAGATGGCTGGAGACAGCTGCACAGCCATGCCTTGCAAGTTCGAGAGAGCTGTTGAATTTCAGCACTTCAAGTCAGAGCCTGCCCCCTGCTGCCCAAGCAGTCCGTGACAGTTAGTGTCGAGGAAGGGGGGATTTGTGCATGTGTGCTATCAGTGTGTGTGTGGGGGGGGTGGGGGGGTGGAGGATGTGTGTGACTGTGAGGGAGCTGTCAGTGTCAGTGGGGAGAGGAGCAGGAGGGAGTTGTCAGTGTGTGGAAGTGATGAGAGTTGTCAGTACTGGGGAAATGTGTGTGTGTGTGTGTGTGTGTGTGTGTGTGTGTGTGTGTGTGTGTGTGTGTGTGTGTGTGTGTGTGTACTAGATTTAGGAGTGTGTGTTTGTGAGAGGTTTCAGTTGGGGAATTAGAGTTCATACAGTAATTAAATGTTTTCATATTGAGAACTACATCTCCCAGCATATACAGTGTGCTGGGGATGCTAACAAGCTTTATTTAAAAGTTTAAAAAACATTGCTTTTATGACTGCAATGGTTAAAAAGGGAGAGCTATAAATCAATTTATCAGTGAATGATCGCAGTTTGAGCTGTTACATTTTACTGAACCACCTATCCCTCCACACTCACTACCTGTCCTCAGGATACATTTACCATCCCGGCAGACGGTATACCGGCGGTCATTTGACAGATGTTGGAATCCTGACACCACTTGGGAGACTGGTGCCGGCACACAGACAGCCAACATCCCGAAGGCGAGTATTGGAGGGAGGGTTAGGACCGGGGGAGCGGGTGTTAGGGAAGGCACTAGGAGGGGGGGGGGGGGTTAGTCCTAGCTGCCACCCCCTGAGGGTTAGCCCTATCCGCCACCCCCCCAGAGGGTTAGGATTAGGATTAGGTATCATGTGACTGCTGGAATCCCGAGCGCCGGATGCCATACCCAACCCCCTTTACTTTTTCAGGCATTTCTATCTCTCCTCTCTCTATGGTGTTCCGATTGCCCACTTTCCCTTGTGCTTTTCTCTCTCTCTCCTTTGTTTAGAGCATCAGTTTCTGTAGTCCACTTTATCCTTATTTTTTCCAGTGTTTCACTATCTCTCTGATGTAATGAGGATGTATGGTCTAGAGGGATCAGTAATGCATTGTACTGTATAGAGGCGTCAGGGATGTAGCGTAGGGTATAGAGGCGTCAGGGATGTAGCGTAGGTTATAGAGGCATCAGGAATGTAGCGTAGGGAATAGAGGCATCAGGGATGTAGCGTAGGGTATAGAGGCGTCAGGGATGTAGCATAGGGAATAGAGGCGTCAGGGATGTAGCGTAGGGAATAGAGGCATCAGGGATTTAGCTTAGGGAATATAGGCATCAGGGATGTACTAGCAGGTATATAGAGGTCAGTGTACTGTATAGAGGGGTCAGTAATGCAGTGATGGTTATAGAAAGGTCAGTGATGTAGTGTAGGGTATAGAGGGGTCAGTTATGTAGTGTGGGGTAAAGAGGGGTCAGTAAAGATACTAAGCTGAAGTACTTAGAACACTTCTTGAATTAAGACACAACCTGCAAGAAAAAGTATGCAATATGGGTGAAAAGGCAAATGTCAGAGGTCTGATACAAGTGACCAGCTCCACACCTTGCACCACATAGCGTTATGTTAAACTGGGATATGTTCTTTTTTGGTGTGTGTGTGTGTGTGTGTGTGTGTGTGTGTGTGTGTGTGTGTGTGTGTGTGTGTGTGTGTGTGTGTGTGGGGGGGGGGGGGGTGCCAAAGGAAATTTTTGCTATTGGCTCCTTTGGTCTAGAACCAGCCCTGATCACAAAATATTTTTGTCTGAGCAGACTGGACACTGATCAGCGTTGGCTCATTCTCAGCCCCCCGCCCAGCCTCTGCTGCCAACAGACTGCTATTAGCTAGTTAACCTTCTGCCTTCCCTATCTATGACACAGACTGCTGCTAATGCTACCAGAATGTTCCCAGTGGCTTCACACCAACAGTGAATCCCAGCCGATGATGTAGGGCAGCGTGTGGGGGAGGGGGTCAGTTGCTGTGGCTCCAACATGGTAACCGCCAATGGACTGCAATGCTTTATCGAAAGGGGGGGCGCCAGTCCCTTACTTTGCCAGGGGCGCTTGGACCCCTAGCTACACCTCTGTTGACCCTAACCGATACCCCTAAACTAACCATAATTCCTGCAGTAAAAATCCATGTTTCTATGTATATAGGGGGTCATTCCGAGTTGATCGCTTGCTGCCGTTGTTCGCTGCGTAGCAATCAGTTGAAAAAAAATGGCTAATCTGTGCATGCGCATGCTCCGTAATGTGCATGCGCATCGTACGGGTACAAAGTCCATTGTGGTTTTGCACTAGTTCTAGCGATTATTCCAATCACAGAACAGGCCACAAGGAGATTGACAGAAAGAGGGCGTTTCTGGGTGTCAACTGACCGTTTTCAGGGAGTGCTTGGAAAAATGCAGGCGTGGCAGAAGAAATGCAGACGTGGCTGGGCATTCGCTGGATGGGTGTGTGACATCAAAAGCCGTCCCTCGGTTGTTAGAATCAACGCACACGAAGTGTAACTACAGTGCTGGTCTTATTTTGAAACGATTTTGCAGGCGCTCTGCTGCTCAAGTGTTCGCACTTCTCCAAAGTGAATATACACTCTCCAGTGGGCAGCGACAATGCGTTTGCATGGCTGCTAAAAACTGCTAGCGAGCAATCAACTCAGAATGACCCCCATAGTGTATTGCAAGAAAATATCTGTAAATCCAATGGTACCGTAAGTGCGGTATATACTCGCACTTCTTTGCGGGGTGAGAACATCTCCCCTAAGTGAAGTCAGCCCTATGAATAGAGTTTGTGTGATCCCTGTGCAGCAGTCACAGAAAGGGTTCATCTCTGCAGTTTGTCACTCAAATTACATTGCTGCATTTTTTCTAGAAGTGGATCTGAGAGCTGTTACCCGCAGACCAGCTACAATAATTATCCTGGGTACTCACTAGACCAGTGGTTCTCAAACTGCACCCTGGGGTGCCTCAGGACACTTGCAGGGGTGCCTTGGATTGGTGGTCCAGGACCAATTCAAAATATTTATAGTTAGTGTTATAGGCAAAACCAGTGCTGTTGGCTGGCAATCATAACAGATGTGCACAAGCAGAAGCAAATCCTGTCCCCTACCAAAGGGCCAGTGCTAGGGTGTTTGGCGCCTCCCTGCAAACTATTAATTTGGGCCCTCTCTCCAATACTTAATAAAGGGACAGTGCGCTCCTTAAAAAAAGAAGGTGTGGTATCACAAGGAAGGGGCATGGCCACACAATAGCACCCCAAATCAAAATACGCCACACAGTAGCACTATCTTATTGTCATTACACCGCATGTAATAATAATAATAATAATAATAATAATAATACCCACAGTCGCAGTGCCCTTTATACACATAACCACCATATCAGTGCAGCTTACACACATAATGCCAACAGTAGCAGTGCCCCTTCTACACATGCCCACGGTGGCAATCCTTTACATGGCAAATATCAACCTGGTTTTGCCATGTAAAGGATTGCCACTTTAAAAAACAAACAATGAAAAAAAAAAAAAAACAACAGGAAAAAACACAAAATCTCTCACTTTCTGATTCTCACACCCTATTACATTCCTCCCTATATATTTAAATGTTTCTATTACTGTATGTTCCCTCTTCCCTTCTCCAAACTATACACATAATCTTTTAGTATTTCCAGGTAAGTTTTGTGATGTAGGCCATGCACAATTTTAGTTGCCCTAATGTATTTACAGCCTTCTGGAGATATGGCTTCTGGAACTGAACACAGGATTCTAAATGTGGCTGTACCAAGGACCTATACAGTGGCATTACAGGTTGAGTATCCCTTATCCAAAATGCTTGGGACCAGAGGAATTTTGGATATCGGATTTTTCTGTATTTTGGAATAATTGCATACCATAACGAGATATTATGGTGATGGGACCTAAATCTAAGCACAAAATGCATTTATGTTTCATATACACCTTATACACACAGCCTGAAGGTCATTTTAGCCAATATTTTTTATAACTTTGTGCATTAAACAAAGTGTGTGTACATTCACAGAATTCATTCATGTGTCATATACACCTTATACACACAGTCTGAAGTTCATTTAATACAATATTTTTAATAACTTTGAGTATTAAACAAAGTTTGTGTACACTGAGCCATCAAAAAACAAAGGTTTCACTATCTCAGTCTCACTCAAAAAAGTCCGTATTTCGGAATATTCCGTATTTCGGAATATTTGCATATGGGATACTCAACCTGTATTACTTTTTTCTGCTACTGGTTCTTTAACCTATGCAAACAAGCATCTGACTTGCCTTTCCTATTGCTTTGTTACATTGCTCACCTGAAATAGTAATACTTAGATAGCTTTCCTCTTGCCATTATAATGCCCTTAATATTATAGTTAGCCTTTGCATTTTTGAGACGTGTATGATTTTGCATTTTTTGGCATTAAATGTTGCCATGTTCTTGACCATTCCTCTAGTCCAGGGGCAGAACTGCCAGAGACAACGGAGTCAGTTGCCGCCGGGCTCCAGCCCTGAAGGGGCTCCAGCCCTAAAGGGGCTTCCTCCATTGCCCCCCGGCTGTTACGTGCCCTTCCTACTAAATAGACAAAGGCGCTACCAGCAGGGTCTCGCAGTTTGTACATTCCATGCCGTAACACCCTCCTTTCCACCTTTTTCAAGACCCAGCCCAGCAGCCTCGCCGCTGCCACCACCGCTAGCTGCAGCACTGCCAGCGGTGGGGTGCCCCTGCTTCTTCTCACACCACAGATAGCTGGGCAGCACTGCAACTGCCTGCCTGATTGCTCCGCCCCCTTCCGGCTCCCAAGCACCTCTGCTGCCCAGTGATCCAGTAGCCTGCTGCTAGGAAGAAGTGGCCGAGCTTCAGCAAGCGAGTCTGGACACTGGAGGAGGAAGCCATGATAACCAGATAATGGGGAGTGGAGAGCCAGTTCCAAGGTAATACTTTATACAGCTGGTTGAGATCCTGGTCGGTGGATATGGATTCCAAGAAAACCCTGGAGGTGCTTCCTTTCAAGGGAGACACTCTCTTTGGAGAAGACCTCAATAAGATTGTAGCTGATCTGGCTACTGCTAAAACAGCTTGCCTACCTCGTATGACTCCTACCACGCAGAAGGCTAAAAGTACTTTCCCTTGGCCCTTTCATCCCTCAGGTAAAGCGTACCCAAGGTCAGGCATACCCAAAGCAAGCTCATGCTTCCAGACCTGCCAAGCCCAGACTGAAGCAAGCCTGGGCTGCCCATCAGCCTGCTTCCAAAACGGACAAGCCTGCCGCATGACGGTGCAGGCCTCCCTCTGGGGGATCCCAGGGTGGGGGGCCCGACTTTTAGGTTTGGCATAGAAAGGTATAATTCTAAGCTAGAGAATTCTGTTTGGAGCTCACCTTGTACTTTGTGAAGAAATAATCAGCATTGTTGCTGAGCAGATACATGTAGTGTGTGGCTGCAAACTGCATGGATCTGCTGCGTTGTAATGCTGATACTTTTTTTTTTGCAAAGTACCAATAGCTTCATATAATGTTCACAATTTTTATGCAGGATCAAATAGCTCAATAGGTAGGGTGTTTGATTAGAATTCAACAGGTTATAGGTTTGAATCCTGGGTATGGTAGTTTGAGATGTGTTATTTAATAAAGTATGTTGTTCTGACTGCTGGGATATCATACTAAATAAATGGAGTTGATCAATTTTTTTTTTATTTTTTTTTTAAACTAGGGACAATTTCCAGATACTTTTCTTTATAACTGAGATTGCCCCCTGGAACTTCACATCAGTTGACAACTATGCATGAGTGGGCAGTGCTTGCTCTGGATCTGCCCACCCATTTATGTGCCGTCATAAAAGAAAGCACAACTGACAGTTATCCTGGGCGTACACTACACAATTATCTGTCAGGCTATCTATCCAGTCTGGATGGATGGAATGAAAATCTGGTAATGTATAGTAGCAAATGTCAATTAACCATTTGCTCCCAAACACTAGAAAAGTGGTCAAAAATGGTCATTACACAAATTGGTTAAACCCAAAATTTAACCAATTTGTTTAGGGGACCATGTTTGTCCATTTTCTAGTGTTTGAGAGTAAATCGTTGATGGTCATTTGCTCACATAGATAACCGGATTTCTATTCCAACCAGCCAGTGTTGGAGATATGGTCTGCCAGATTACATAATGCATACCAGAGCCATAACTAGACTTTTTGGTGCCCTGTGACAGAGAATTATATGCCCCCCCCCCCTCCCCTCCCCATTTTTGCAATATGGACAAAAGGCGCATGCCTTGTGGGGAAGGGGCATAACAAGATTGGTCTCAGAGAAAGCACATGAGATATGAAGATATATCTAGTATACTTGACACTCAATGGTTTGTGGTATTGCCGGGGTGCCCTCCTTAAATGCATATACAGTCACACATGGCGTGTTTGTGCAAATGGCATATCAGCAGTCAGCACTAACTGGTGACATGCCATTTGTACAAGTAAGCCATGTGTGACTAATATATAAACATACTTTATTAAATAACACCTCAAACTATCATACCCAGGATTCAAATCTATAACCTGTTGAATTCTAATCAAACACCCTACCCATTGAGCTACTTGATCCTGCATCTATTCTAACCTCCAAAAACAGATTCAGTTGCATTTTCCAGCGTGTTTTGTTTGCGCCTTTGCAAATGTCTTACATCGACAAACTTATTTAGTACTATTTTGCAAATAGGGTTACATTGTCGCAACATTGTGTTCCCTAATTGCTTGATTTTTTAAATGCAACAATTGATAAAGACACCTGATAATTGCTCTGTGGAGTGTTATTTTGTGTCTACTTCTTATCTACATTTAATTCCCTACCTCTAATCAAGGCATTTTTAAATGCTGGGGGCTGCCAGGACGTGAGGCCTACCTAGACTTTAGATCGGAATTTGAATGTACTTGTGAACTAACTTAATTTCCTACTTCTAAATTCATTCCAAAATTCACTACTTACATTAATCCTGTAGTTGGGCATTTTGAGCCTTCAATTGTGGGTATTGTTTTGTGTCCAGACCAGCAGCTGGTGGTGTGCATTTGCTGGAAAGGCATCGAAGACCTCCGATATGCTGCATCTCCTGATGTGTGTCTCCCTCAAGTGGCTGTCAGCAAATGCATGCTAGACACCCCATTCCAAGCTGATTGTGACATCACGGAACATGCATCATAGAACAGGCATGCTAGAATATGGGTCTTCAACCTGCGACCCTCCAGCTGCTGTGGAACTACATATACCAGCATGCCCTGCCTCAGTTTTAGCATACCTTAATAGCAAAACTGTGGCAGGGCATGCTGGGATGTGTAGTTTCACAGCAGCTGGAGGGCCACAGGATGAAGACCCATATGCTAGAGCCAAGCCGCAGGTACATTGAATGCTAGCAAGCTGAATGTTTAAATCCTTTTTGTTCCGCAGCATTCCAATGCGGAAGATTCCATGGAACCAGAGATTATTCCATTGAGAAGGACATGCTGCCTGGATGACTGCACTGTGCAAATTAAATCACGGAGCCAGTTGGCTTGTGGGTGGCTCTGGTGACTGGGTGGTTGGGTGGGCGGTGTGTCAGAGGTGGAGCACATGCAAATGAATGTGTATCATCCTGCTAGTGAGAGTGAAAACTCATGCAGGAGTGTGCCTGCTTGTCAGTGGGTTATGCACCTTGCCAGGCGTCAAATCTACATGGAGCAGCTGGAGGGGACAAGAGCAGGTTTGCAAAATATAGATAGAAGAGCATATATGCTGGCTCATTCTCCATGATTGTGTCAGCTTATGTTTTGGTGCACTGCCATTTTGGTTAAACGCAAGTGTAGTTGCTTCTCGCCCTTTTGGCTGTGATCTTGTATCGTGGTTGAAGAGTCTGCTGGAGGGATTGTTTTCTTCATTGACGAGAGACTGAAGATATTACAGGATGGAAGGCTTGGGAACACTATCTGTTTTTCAGTTGTGGAAGAGTTGAAAGACAGCTTTTCCTTGCCAATATCTCTCTTTTGCAAAGAGCTGCACATTGGAAAATTCAGGGCTATGCCGTGTAGATGAAGCACTAACAGGGGGCTTTAAAATTTTCATTCTAGTTTCCTTCGTTTGGGAGAAAAATGCAAAGGTACAAGACAGCTTTTCCTTGCCAATATCTCTCTTTTGCAAAGAGCTACGCATTGGAAAATTCAGGGCTATGCCGTGTAGATGATGGCCTAACAGGAGGCTTTAAAATTTTCTTTCTAGTGTCCTTCGTTTGGGAGAAAAATGCAAAGGTACAAGACAGCTTTTCCTTGCCAATATCTCTCTTTTGCAAAGAGCTACGCATTGGAAAATTCAGGGCTATACCGTGTAGATGAAGCACTAACAGGAGGCTTTAACATTTTCATTCTAGTGTCCTTCGTTTGGGAGAAAAATGCAAAGGTAGCTTGTGCCATCGCCACTCTGCTCCTTGTGCCGCCTTGACGGTTTACATGAGCCACTGCGGTGACGTTGTCTGACTGGATCAGAACCGGTTGGTCGTAAAGTAAGGTCTCCGCTTGACGTAGGGCATTGTATATGGCCCCTAGTTTCAGGATGTTGATGTGAAGACAAGTCTCTTGACTTGACCAAAGCCCTTGGAAATTTCTTCCCTGTGTGACTGCTCCCCAACCTTGGAGGCTTGCATCTGTGGTCACCAGGATCCAGTACTGAATGCCGAATCTGCGTCACTCGAGAAGGTGAGCACTCTGCAGCCACCACAGGAGTGATACCCTGACCCTGGGGGACAGGGTGATCAACCAATGCATCTGTAAATGTGACCCAGACCACTTGTCCAGTAGGTCCCATTGGAAAGTATTCGCATGGAACCTGCCGAATGGAATGGCTTTGTATGATGCCACCATCTTTCCCAGGACTCGAGTGCAGTGATGCACTGACACAAGTTTTGGTTTCAATAGGTTCCTGACAAGAGTCATGAGTTCCTGGGCCTTTTCTATCGGGAGATAAACCCTCTTCTGGTCTGTGTCCAGAATCATGCCCAAGAAAGACAGACGAGTCGTAGGAACCAACTGCGACTTTGGGATATTGAAAATCCAGCCGTGTTGCTGTAACACTTTCAGTGAAAGTGATACGCTGTTCAGCAACTGCTCTCTTGATCTCGCTTTTATGAGATCGCTCAAGTACGGGATAATTGTGACACCTTGCTTGCGCAGGAAAACCATCATTTCCACCATTACCTTGGTGAAAATTCTCTGGGCCGTGGAGAGACCAAACAGCAACGTCTGAAATTGGCAATGACAGTCCTGTACCGCAAATCTGACGTACGACTGATGAGATGGATAAATTTGGACATGAAGGTATGCATCCTGTACACAAATGCGGACAACAGGTGTCAAGCCGTGTGTTGCCTTTGTCAAGCTGTAATAAGTAGGGGTAAGGACGTTAACCACCTCAGAACATCCTCCCTTATACGTCACCTGCAGCGCATTAATCATAAGTCAGTGACAAGTTCAAAAACTTTGGATGACAGCGGAAGCAGTCCACTGACCACTAAATCCCTTCCTCTTGTAACCAATCTCCTGCAAACCACACCACCAACTCCCTCAGTGTCAATTTCCTCCTTAGACAGGAGAGCCAATAGTCCTGCAGGCCATGTCACTGGCAAGTCTGACGAGTCCTCTCCTGCCTGGGATTCCTCCGATGCATCCTTGAGTGTAACGCCTACTGCTGCTGGCGCTGCTGTTGTTGCTGCTGGGAGTCGATCGTCATCCCAGAGGGGAAGTCGGAAGACCACTTGTACTACTTCCAGTAGGCAATTGACTGTCCAACAGTCCTTTGCGAGGAAGATGAAATATCACAGCAGTCATCCTGCTGCAAAGCGGATAACTCAGGTCTTGTCAGCCTGGGTGGTGAGAAACGTGGTTCCGGTATCCATCGTTAATTCAGAGGCAACTAGAGACTTGATTGAGGTACTGTGTCCCCGGTACCAAATGCCATCTAGGTTCCATTTCTCTAGGCAGGCGATACCGAAAATGTACACAGACCTCAGAAAAAGAGTCACCAGTGTCCTAAAAAATGCAGTTGTACCCAATGTCCACTAGTCCACATGTCCGTGGTTAAGTGGAGCAGGGCAGACTCAGGACTATATGACTGTGACAGCCCACTGGGTAGATGTATTGCCTCCCGCAGCAAGAACAGCAGCGGCGGCACCAGTAGCAGCATCTCGCAAATGCCAACTCGTTCCTAGGCAGGCTACGCTTTGTATCACCGCTTTCCATAAGAGGCACACAGCTGACAACCTCTTACGGAAACTGAGGAACATCATCGCAGAATGGCTTACCCCAATTTGACTCTCCTGGGGATTTGTGACATCGGACAACGCCACCAATATTGTGCGTGCATTACATCTGGGCAAATTCCAGCACGTCCCATGTTTTGCACATACATTGAATTTGGTGGTGCAGAATTATTTAAAAAACGACAGGGGCGTGCAAGAGATGCTGTCGGTGGCCCGAAGAATTGCGGGCCACTTTCTGCATTCAGCCACCGCGTGCCGAAGACTGGAGCACCACCAAACATTCCTGAACCTGCCCTGCCATCCTCTGAAGCAAGAGGTGGTAACGAGGTGGAATTCAACCCTCTATATGCTTCAGAGGATGGAGGAGCAGCAAAAGGCCATTCAAGCCTATACATCTACCCACGATATAGGCAAAGGAGGGGGAATGCACCTGACTCAAGCGCAGTGGAGAATGATTTCAACGTTGTGCAAGGTTCTGCAATCCTTTGAACTTGCCACACGTGAAGTCAGTTCAGACACTGCCAGCCTGAGTCAGGTCATTCCCCTCATCAGGCTTTTGCAGAAGAAGCTGGAGACATTGAAGGAGGAGCTAAAACAGAGCGATTCCGCTAGGCATGTGGGACTTGTGGATGGAGCCCTTAATTCGCTTAACCAGGATTCAATCTGTTGAAATCAGAGCAATAAATTTTGGCCACCGTGCTCGATCCTAGATTTAAAACCTACATTGTATCTCTCTTTCCTGCAGACACAAGTCTGCAGAGGTTCAAAGACCTGCTGGTGAGAAAATTGTCAAGTCAAGCGGAACGTGACCCGTCAACAGCTCCTCCTTCACATTCTCCCGCAACTGGGGGTGCGAGGAAAAGGCTAAGAATTCCGAGCCCACCCGCTGGCGGTGATGCAGGGCAGTCTGGAGTGAGTGCTGACATCTGGTCCGGACTGAAGGACCTGGCAACGATTACTGACATGTCGTCTACTGTCACTGCATATGATTCTGTCACCTTTGAAAGAATGGTGGAGGATTATATGAGTGACCGCATCCAGGTAGGCACGTCAGACAGTCCGTATGTATACTGGCAGGAAAAAGAGGCAATTTGGAGGCCCTTGCACAAACTGGCTTTATTCTACCTAAGTTGCCCTCCCTCCAGTGTGTACTCCAAAAGAGTGTTTAGTGCAGCCGCTCACCTTGTCAGCAATCGGCGTACGAGGTTACTTCCAGAAAATGTGGAGAAGATGATGATCATCAAAATGAATTATAATCAATTCCTCCGTGGAGACATTCACCAGCAATTGCCTCCAGAAAGTACACAGGGATCTGAGATGGTGGATTCCAGTGGGGACGAATTAATAATCTGTGAGGAGGGCGATGTACACAGTGAAAGGGGTGAGGAATCGGAGGATGATGAGGTGAACATCTTGCCTCTGTAGAGCCAGTTTGTGCAAGGAGAGATTGATTGCTTCTTTTTTGGTGGGGGTCCAAACCAACCAGTCATTTCAGTCAGCCGTGTGGCAGACCCTGTTGCTGAAATGATGGGTTCGTCAATGTTTTTCTTTTCAATCTAAGCCCCTGCAGTTTTTTGTAAGAATCTGCTTCGCTATGATGATCAACAAGTCACAAGGGCAAACACTCAGGGCTGGAGGCGTAGATCTTAGGACCAGCTGCTACAAGCATGGCAAAGGTGTCACTATCATTGGTGACACCCAGAAAGGCAGCGAGGGAGATTGTAATGCAGTGCGCGCAGATAAGCAGCGCAATGGTAAAATGGAGGCATGGTCTCATAGGTAGGGGTGTGGCCTGTTGGCCTGAATCTCCATTTTGTTTCTCCGGGTATCCCGGGGGTTGAGTGCTGCACCCGGGGACTAGTGTGTGAGTGGTGCTGGCTCCTGCACAGTGACAGAAACTGGGTGTTGCACGTAATGTCACAGTAAAACACCCATATTCTGTCACTGAAGAGGAGCCGGCACTTTGGTGTCACCCCCCTTGGCGGGTGACACTCGGGTGTGGGCCGCAACCCCGTTGTGATGCCACTGACCCATGGGAAGCTTTACGTGGCTTACCCATGTGTTAGTAGCCCCAAGCATCTTTTGTGTTAGTCCCTGAAGAAAAACTTCAAATATTTACAAATAAATTTTGTAATCAATGGGCCTAATTCAGTAAGGATTGCAAATTCTGCTAAGTAACAGAATTTGCAATCCTTTGGTTCGCATGCTGGGGCCACCCAGCATGCCGCCTCCCTTCTTGACCACGCTGAAATTGCAGTCGCAGTGCAGTTCAGCGTGATCATAAAAAATGGGTTAGCCTCCTGTTGGTGCAGACTGTATGTGTGCGCAGGAAGCCGCCACCATTTTTGTGATCGCAGCTGCTGCATGTGATGTCATGCAACCGCTCTGACCACGCCTCCTGTTTCTCCGTTGCCGACCCCATTTTGAAGCCCTGCCCACGCACCGCTCCATCTCCGACTTGGAAATGGAGTGTTGCTGACCCCCCCCCCCCCCCAGCACCGATTGACAGTCAGAGGCGATCGCATTAACTGCGGGGTGCCACAGAAAATGCAGGCGCATGCGTATGCTCTTAGCAATTTTTGCAGTTGGACTGCTTATTGCGATTGCAATCCAACCTGAATCAGGCTCTATTACCTATCACAATGCACTGCGGGTAGTACAAAATGGGGTTAATATAAGAGAAAACCCCCCAGAGCTGTGCTCCTTAACTGTCCCTGGTGGCTAGTGGAGCGGCTGCCCAGTAATCAGTGTCCACGCCAGTGCGCACATGGCCCGCCCCCTACAGCCACGCTGGATCACGGTATAGTGTGGGCACAGAAGTCCCTTACCTCCCTTTCATCAGCGGCCTCGTGATCCCGGAGGGCGGTGTGTGTGTGACTGACCTTAGGAAGAAACCGGAGCCTCCGCTGCAGTGACCCAGCAACCAGGGCGCGGGAGTATACTGCGCCGCTGGGAGTGATGGAGCTGCAGTAAAGATGTCTATTAGACCTAGCCTGCTGCAGCCCTTGTAGATTCTTATAAAAAAAAGTTCTTCTTTTCTTGTCAAAATTAATAGCTAAGAATAGGCTGCCTGAGGCAGCCCCCTCTTAAGTGTCCTGCTACTGAAGGCACCAACTACAAACTGAGCTCCCTGTTCATGGAAGCGAGGTTATAGAGGAGGGGGCGCTGAGCATCTTGGGAACAGTCAAAAGCTTTGAGCCTGTTGGTGCCTCAGATCAAGATCCTACTCTACACCCCAATGTGAATCCTTGTGGAGTCCAGTGTACCCCACAGAAGAAATGAATGTGTCACACCCATTGGCAGCAACATTAGAATAGCTGCTGATGGGCACAATTGAGAAAGGAAGGGGGGAAAACATTTGAATCCAGCACATATATGTAATTTGAATATGTAATTTGTACCTTCCTACTTTAAAATGTAATGGATGAACCTCACCCTGTGAGAACTATCTTCATGATCAAGAGATCTCATACGCAAGAAAAGCATGTGCTGGGATAGGGCTGTGGAGGGCGGCTGCTCGGGCACACACCTGTCAAGTTAAGGAGATTCAACTGAGGAAGCACAAGGGAACTGCAGGGAGACCACATATTTTCAGATGAACATGAGAGGGCGGAAAGCTGCCTAATACTGAAGCACCCTCAAACATCAAACCATATGCAACAACTAGTACAAGCATTCCTGGGGAAAGGTCTGCAGCAGACGGATTTGCATACAGTGATGTCATCCAAGCAATGGGCATAGTTGGCTGCAACCCTCGTCTGCATATGAAAAGAGAAAATGGTCACGCAGGGCATGGCGGCCTTTGTGGGGTTGCGCTTGGATGACCCCTAGATCGCTTTATACACCCCCATCAGTGTGGGGCTCATGTTGGCCATGCCCAAGCCCCTGAAGCATTCAAGCTGATTTCTTGCAGCAGCTGGACCCAGTAACAGCTCCAGAGTTGCTCTACAAGACAAGTAAAAGGGTGTGAGCCCTGCAGCACCACCTGTAGTTTGCATACACACATATATAGGACAGCATCTCTTATATGCCCCAGGGGCAATAAAATAGTAGCCTTATCTAGGGTATCCGTCCATGCCGCTACAGCACTACACACCCAGGCCGACGCAATTGCCGGTCTGAGTAAGGTACCTGAATGTGTATAAATGGACTTCAGGGTAATCTCCTGTTTGCGGTCAGCAGACTCTTTGAGGGTAGCCGTATCCTGGGACGGGAGGGCTACCTTCTTGGATAAGCGTGTTAATGCTTTGTCCACCCAAGGGGAGGATTCCCATCGTAACCTATCCGTTGATGGGAAAGGGGAATCCTTTTGAAAATCTGCAGGAGATTCCCAAGCTTTTTCACATAACTCGTTCAGCTCGTGTGAGGGGGGAAAGGTTACCTCAGGCTTCTTTCCCTTGTACATATGTACCCTCTTGTCAGGGACAGGGGGCTCCTCTGTGATGTGCAAAACATCTTTTATTGCCATAATCATATATCAAATGTATTTTGCCAATTTTGGCTGTAACTTTGCATCATCGTAATCGACACTGGAGTCAGAATCCGTGTCGGTATCTGTGTCAACAATCTGGATAGTGGGCGCTTATGAGACCCTGACAGTCCCTGCGACATAGGATTAGGCATTGGTTGAGACCCTGACTGTCCCAAAGCTTCTGCCTTGTCTAATCTTTTGTGCAATGAGTTTACACTAGCATTTAAAACATTCCACATATCCATCCAATCAGGTGTCGGCGGAGACACCACGTTCATTTGCTCCCGCTCCTCTCTAATATAGCCTTCTTCCTCAGACATGTCGACACACGCGTACCGACACACCACACACACAGGGAATACTTTTACTGAAGACATTTCCCCCACAAGGCCCTTTGGAGAGACAGAGAGAGAGTATGCCAGCACATACCCCAGCGCTATATAACCCAGGAATAGCACAGTAACTTAATGTTTGAACAATCGGTGAGGGGGAACATCTTGAAACCCCAGTTTGTACCCTTGGGACACTATTTGTAAAACACACGAGTCCATGTCCGAATGAATCCAGAACTGACTGAAGAGTTTTAGACGTGCCCCCACTGGTGCGGGCTCCTGCAAGAGAGCCCCAGCGTCATGCAGTGGATTTGGCAGAAGCAGAGGATGATCTCTGCTCCTGCGATCTTGAAGAGGATGCAGACCTCTTCTCTCTTCTCCTTCCTCTACCTGCAAAGAAAGGGGAATCTTAACTTCTTGCATATCTATTGGGCCGAAATGACTGCATCAGATAATGATGCGTCTTCATCCGTTGGGAGGGAACATAGGGCAAGAAGGTTGACTTACCTGCGGGAGCTGCCGAGATCAAATTAACTAGGCAGTCACCAAACAAGGCTTCACCTTCATAGGGAAGAGACTCCCTTTCTTCTTGGAGTCAGCATCAGCATTCTCTTGGTGAATCCACAATGCCCTCCTATCCGACACTGCCATGAAATTGGCCCGTGAACTCAAGAGTCCTATATCCCTTGCAGTCTCACGTAAGTATGCTGCAGTGTCCTTGATATGATACAACGTAAGGAGTATCCCATCTCTCCAGGGTATCTATATCGGATGACAAGGTATTCGACCAATTCTTGAATACTACTACTCACCCATGCACATGTAATGGCAGGTCTAAGTAATGTACCCGTGGTTACATAACTAGAAATAATGTAGCTTCCTGCATACGATCCGCTGGATTTGTGACAGGGCCCCGTGCAGAACAGGGGGTGACTCCCACTTTATTCTGTCCGCGGCGGGAAATGAATAAACAACCAGAATCCTTTTGGGGATTTGAAACCATCTTGTCGAGCTGGCCCAGACTTTCTCAAACAGAGATGGAGGAACGTTACATCAGCTTTCATTATATATCTATATATACATACATATAGACCCCTTTGTCAGGAACAGCAGGGTCTTCAGTGATTTTAATATGTCCTTAATATCCACAATCATGTACTGAATGCTCCTTGCCAATATTGGATCTAATCAGGAAACATTATGGTCGACATAAGTATCAGTATCCGTGTCAGTATCAGTGTGTAGTAACTGGGCAAAATAACATTTTTGCGACCCAGCGGGGCCTGAGGGAAAAGAAACATAGCCATGAATATCACATCTATTCTCTACGTCTGTGTCTGGGACACAGATTTATCCAACCTTACTCTGATATTACTGAAACATTTACCCAGTCAGTTATTGGTGGTGCCAACAGGGCCACCATCATATGTCTGCATTCCTAATATAGTTTCCTCTTGGGAAAAAAATTCAGCCACCGACATGTTGACACACATATACCAAGTACCCACAGACACACCGGCTTATGGGGGACAGACCGTCAGTAAATCTGTCAGAGGGACACAGAGGATTTTTCAGCTCACAATCCAGCGCCAAAAGTACACAGTCTGGGAAATAATAAACTCTATAGTGATAGACTTGTAATGCTCTAAAGATGTTCTGGTGAGGTGAGGAAGAAGCCCCGCCGCTGTAATGGCGCGTATCTGTCCCGCTCAGAAATAATTAATTACGCTAGTGGGGTAAGGACAGTGCCCAGGCACTAATGTCCACTTTTTCCAGCCTTTTGTGAGGAATTTATGCTGCCCAGGGTGCCCCCCCCCCCCGTGCCCTGCACCCTGCAGTGCCTGTGTTTGTGTGTGAGCATGGCGCGCAGCGTTCCGCTCGCTGCTCGGTACCTCAGAATGCCGTCACTGAAGAAGAAGTCTTCTGTTCTTCTGCTACTCACCTGTCTTCTGGCTCTGTAAGGGGGTGACGGCAGGCTGCGGGAGTGTGCATCTAGGCGTACCCAGCGATCAGCACCCTCAGGAGCTAATGGTGTCCTGTCAGCCTGAAGCAGAGCCATTGAACTCACTAGAAGTTGGTCATACTTCTCTCCCCTAAGTCCCACGAAGCAGGGAGACTGTTGCCAGCAGCCTCCCTGAAAATAAAAAAAACTAACAAGTCTTTTCAGAGAAACTCAGTAGAGCTCCCCTGTAGTGCATCCAGTATCACTGCGCACAATACTAAAACTGGAGTCTGGAGGAGGGGCATAGAGGGAGGAGACAGTTCACACCCTTTGAAAGTCTTAAAGTGCCCATGTCTCCTGCGGATCCCGTCTATACCCCATGGTTCTTAATGTGACCCCAGCATCCTCTAGGACGTATGAGAAAACAAATAACGCACACACGAGGAGGAGAGAACTAAGGAAGCTATAAGGAGAAGAGGGGAGGGAGGGGGGGTTGAAAGGTAAGGTAGTAAAGGCATATTGGATAAACTACAACCTTATACATATTCATTAATGTACCAGTAGTTAGAAGTAGAAGAGCTCTAACAGAAACCACAAAGCTTATCTAAAGCCACACCACACTGGATATGCCCAATCTCATTTGATTTTTGAAGCAAAGCAGTATTGGACTTTGTTAATACATGGATGGGAGACTGCTTGGTAGTATCAGATTCTTTAGGTGTTTTTAAACTACCAACACCATTTTCTTGGTACATTTAATTTTTACATGTATTCTTTTATGTACCAGAAGTTAGAAGTAGAAGAGCTGTAACAGAAACCACCAGCTCATCTACAGCCACAGCACACTGGATTTGCCCAATCTCTCCTGATCATGGAAGCTGAGCAGTGTTGGTCCTGGTTTTAGTACTTGGATGGGAGACCACAAGGAAATACCAGGAGCTGTGTGTATTTTTACAATACTAACACCGTTCTCTTGATGCATTCCATTTTGAAACATTGGGGCAGATCTATTAAGCCTGGTGAACTGATAAAGTGCAAGGTGATAAAGTACCAGCCAGTCAGCTCCTAACTGTCATTTTTCAAACCCAGCCTGTGACATGGCAATTAGGAGCTGATTGGCTGGTACTTTATCACCATGCAAATTATCATTTCACCAGGTTTAATAAATCGGCTGCTTACTCATTTATGTACGAGTAGTTAGAAGTAGAAGAACTCTAACAGAAACCACTAAGCTCATCTACAGCCACACCACACTGTATATGCCCAATATCACCTGATTTTGGGCCTGGTTTGTTCTTGGATGTGAGACCACCTGGGAATACCAGGTGCTGTAGTTAGTTTTATACTACCAACACCGTTCTCTTGATGCATTATATTTTGAAACTTATTCATTGATGTACCAGTAGTTAGAAGTAGAAGTTAGAAACAGCAAAAATCATCTACAG
>NW_026969812.1:0-25981 GCF_028390025.1 Pseudophryne corroboree
CATTGGAAATTCAGGGCTATGTCGTGTAGATGATGGCCTAACAGGAGGCTTTAAAATTTTCTTTCTAGTGTCCTTCGTTTGGAGAAAAATGCAATGGTACAAGACAGCTTTTCCTTGCCAATATCTCTCTTTTGCAAAGAGCTGCGCATTGGAAAATTCAGGGCTATGTCGTGTAGATGATGGCCTAACAGGAGGCTTTAAAATTTTCTTTCTAGTGACCTTCGTTTCGGAGAAAAATGCAAAGGTACAAGACAGCTTTTCCTTGCCAATATCTCTCTTTTGCAAAGAGCTGCGCATTGAAAATTCAGGGCTATGTCGTGTAGATGATGGCCTAACAGGAGGCTTTAAAATTTTCTTTCTAGTGACCTTCGTTTCGGAGAAAAATGCAAAGGTACAAGACAGCTTTTCCTTGCCAATATCTCTCTTTTGCAAAGAGCTGCGCATTGGAAAATTCAGGGCTATGTCGTGTAGATGATGGCCTAACAGGAGGCTTTAAAATGTTCTTTCTAGTGTCCTTCGTTTGGGAGAAAAATGCAATGGTACAAGACAGCTTTTCCTTGCCAATATCTCTCTTTTGCAAAGAGCTGCGCATTGGAAAATTCAGGGCTATGTCGTGTAGATGATGGCCTAACAGGAGGCTTTAAAATTTTCTTTCTAGTGACCTTCGTTTGGGAGAAAAATGCAAAGGTACAAGACAGCTTTTCCTTGCCAATATCTCTCTTTTGCAAAGAGCTGCGCATTGGAAAATTCAGGGCTATGTCGTGTAGATGATGGCCTAACAGGAGGCTTTAAAATTTTCTTTCTAGTGCCCTTCGTTTGGGAGAAAAATGCAATGGTACAAGACAGCTTTTCCTTGCCAATATCTCTCTTTTGCAAAGAGCTGCGCATTGGAAAATTCAGGGCTATGTCGTGTAGATGATGGCCTAACAGGAGGCTTTAAAATTTTCTTTCTAGTGACCTTCGTTTGGGAGAAAAATGCAAAGGTACAAGACAGCTTTTCCTTGCCAATATCTCTCTTTTGCAAAGAGCTGCGCATTGAAAATTTAGGGCTATGTCGTGTAGATGATGGCCTAACAGGAGGCTTTAAAATTTTCTTTCTAGTGTCCTTCGTTTGGGAGAAAAATGCAATGGTACAAGACAGCTTTTCCTTGCCAATATCTCTCTTTTGCAAAGAGCTGCGCATTGGAAAATTCAGGGCTATGTCGTGTAGATGATGGCCTAACAGGAGGCTTTAAAATTTTCTTTCTAGTGACCTTCGTTTGGAGAAAAATGCAAAGGTACAAGACAGCTTTTCCTTGCCAATATCTCTCTTTTGCAAAGAGCTGCGCATTGGAAAATTCAGGGCTATGTCGTGTAGATGATGGCCTAACAGGAGGCTTTAAAATTTTCTTTCTAGTGACCTTCGTTTGGGAGAAAAATGCAAAGGTACAAGACAGCTTTTCCTTGCCAATATCTCTCTTTTGCAAAGAGCTGCGCATTGGAAAATTCAGGGCTATGTCGTGTAGATGATGGCCTAACAGGAGGCTTTAAAATGTTCTTTCTAGTGTCCTTCGTTTGGGAGAAAAATGCAATGGTACAAGACAGCTTTTCCTTGCCAATATCTCTCTTTTGCAAAGAGCTGCGCATTGGAAAATTCAGGGCTATGTCGTGTAGATGATGGCCTAACAGGAGGCTTTAAAATTTTCTTTCTAGTTTCCTTCGTTTGGGAGAAAAATGCAATGGTACAAGACAGCTTTTCCTTGCCAATATCTCTCTTTTGCAAAGAGCTGCGCATTGGAAAATTCAGGGCTATGTCGTGTAGATGATGGCCTAACAGGAGGCTTTAAAATTTTCTTTCTAGTGTCCTTCGTTTGGGAGAAAAATGCAAAGGTACAAGACAGCTTTTCCTTGCCAATATCTCTCTTTTGCAAAGAGCTGCGCATTGGAAAATTCAGGGCTATGTCGTGTAGATGATGGCCTAACAGGAGGCTTTAAAATTTTCTTTCTAGTGTCCTTCGTTTGGGAGAAAAACGCAATGGTACAAGACAGCTTTTCCTTGCCAATATCTCTCTTTTGCAAAGAGCTGCGCATTGGAAAATTCAGGGCTATGTCGTGTAGATGATGGCCTAACAGGAGGCTTTAAAATTTTCTTTCTAGTGACCTTCGTTTGGGAGAAAAATGCAAAGGTACAAGACAGCTTTTCCTTGCCAATATCTCTCTTTTGCAAAGAGCTGCGCATTGGAAAATTTAGGGCTATGTCGTGTAGATGATGGCCTAACAGGAGGCTTTAAAATTTTCTTTCTAGTGTCCTTCGTTTGGGAGAAAAATGCAATGGTACAAGACAGCTTTTCCTTGCCAATATTTCTCTTTTGCAAAGAGCTGCGCATTGGAAAATTCAGGGCTATGTCGTGTAGATGATGGCCTAACAGGAGGCTTTAAAATTTTCTTTCTAGTGACCTTCGTTTGGGAGAAAAATGCAAAGGTACAAGACAGCTTTTCCTTGCCAATATCTCTCTTTTGCAAAGAGCTGCGCATTGGAAAATTCAGGGCTATGTCGTGTAGATGATGGCCTAACAGGAGGCTTTAAAATTTTCTTTCTAGTGACCTTCGTTTGGGAGAAAAATGCAAAGGTACAAGACAGCTTTTCCTTGCCAATATCTCTCTTTTGCAAAGAGCTGCGCATTGGAAAATTCAGGGCTATGTCGTGTAGATGATGGCCTAACAGGAGGCTTTAAAATTTTCTTTCTAGTGCCCTTCGTTTGGGAGAAAAATGCAATGGTACAAGACAGCTTTTCCTTGCCAATATCTCTCTTTTGCAAAGAGCTGCGCATTGGAAAATTCAGGGCTATGTCGTGTAGATGATGGCCTAACAGGAGGCTTTAAAATTTTCTTTCTAGTGTCCTTCGTTTGGGAGAAAAATGCAAAGGTACAAGACAGCTTTTCCTTGCCAATATCTCTCTTTTGCAAAGAGCTACGCATTGGAAAATTCAGGGCTATGTCGTGTAGATGATGGCCTAACAGGAGGCTTTAAAATTTTCTTTCTAGTGACCTTCGTTTGGTAGAAAAATGCAAAGGTACAAGACAGCTTTTCCTTGCCAATATCTCTCTTTTGCAAAGAGCTGCGCATTGGAAAATTCAGGGCTATGTCGTGTAGATGATGGCCTAACAGGAGGCTTTAAAATTTTCTTTCTAGTGACCTTCGTTTGGGAGAAAAATGCAAAGGTACAAGACAGCTTTTCCTTGCCAATATCTCTCTTTTGCAAAGAGCTGCGCATTGGAAAATTTAGGGCTATGTCGTGTAGATGATGGCCTAACAGGAGGCTTTAAAATTTTCTTTCTAGTGTCCTTCGTTTGGGAGAAAAATGCAATGGTACAAGACAGCTTTTCCTTGCCAATATCTCTCTTTTGCAAAGAGCTGCGCATTGGAAAATTCAGGGCTATGTCGTGTAGATGATGGCCTAACAGGAGGCTTTAAAATTTTCTTTCTAGTGACCTTCGTTTGGGAGAAAAATGCAAAGGTACAAGACAGCTTTTCCTTGCCAATATCTCTCTTTTGCAAAGAGCTGCGCATTGGAAAATTCAGGGCTATGTCGTGTAGATGATGGCCTAACAGGAGGCTTTAAAATTTTCTTTCTAGTGACCTTCGTTTGGGAGAAAAATGCAAAGGTACAAGACAGCTTTTCCTTGCCAATATCTCTCTTTTGCAAAGAGCTGCGCATTGGAAAATTCAGGGCTATGTCGTGTAGATGATGGCCTAACAGGAGGCTTTAAAATGTTCTTTCTAGTGTCCTTCGTTTGGGAGAAAAATGCAATGGTACAAGACAGCTTTTCCTTGCCAATATCTCTCTTTTGCAAAGAGCTGCGCATTGGAAAATTCAGGGCTATGTCGTGTAGATGATGGCCTAACAGGAGGCTTTAAAATTTTCTTTCTAGTTTCCTTCGTTTGGGAGAAAAATGCAATGGTACAAGACAGCTTTTCCTTGCCAATATCTCTCTTTTGCAAAGAGCTGCGCATTGGAAAATTCAGGGCTATGTCGTGTAGATGATGGCCTAACAGGAGGCTTTAAATTTTCTTTCTAGTGTCCTTCGTTTGGGAGAAAAATGCAAAGGTACAAGACAGCTTTTCCTTGCCAATATCTCTCTTTTGCAAAGAGCTGCGCATTGGAAAATTCAGGGCTATGTCGTGTAGATGATGGCCTAACAGGAGGCTTTAAAATTTTCTTTCTAGTGTCCTTCGTTTGGGAGAAAAACGCAATGGTACAAGACAGCTTTTCCTTGCCAATATCTCTCTTTTGCAAAGAGCTGCGCATTGGAAAATTCAGGGCTATGTCGTGTAGATGATGGCCTAACAGGAGGCTTTAAAATTTTCTTTCTAGTGACCTTCGTTTGGGAGAAAAATGCAAAGGTACAAGACAGCTTTTCCTTGCCAATATCTCTCTTTTGCAAAGAGCTGCGCATTGGAAAATTTAGGGCTATGTCGTGTAGATGATGGCCTAACAGGAGGCTTTAAAATTTTCTTTCTAGTGTCCTTCGTTTGGGAGAAAAATGCAATGGTACAAGACAGCTTTTCCTTGCCAATATTTCTCTTTTGCAAAGAGCTGCGCATTGGAAAATTCAGGGCTATGTCGTGTAGATGATGGCCTAACAGGAGGCTTTAAAATTTTCTTTCTAGTGACCTTCGTTTGGGAGAAAAATGCAAAGGTACAAGACAGCTTTTCCTTGCCAATATCTCTCTTTTGCAAAGAGCTGCGCATTGGAAAATTCAGGGCTATGTCGTGTAGATGATGGCCTAACAGGAGGCTTTAAAATTTTCTTTCTAGTGACCTTCGTTTGGGAGAAAAATGCAAAGGTACAAGACAGCTTTTCCTTGCCAATATCTCTCTTTTGCAAAGAGCTGCGCATTGGAAAATTCAGGGCTATGTCGTGTAGATGATGGCCTAACAGGAGGCTTTAAAATTTTCTTTCTAGTGCCCTTCGTTTGGGAGAAAAATGCAATGGTACAAGACAGCTTTTCCTTGCCAATATCTCTCTTTTGCAAAGAGCTGCGCATTGGAAAATTCAGGGCTATGTCGTGTAGATGATGGCCTAACAGGAGGCTTTAAAATTTTCTTTCTAGTGTCCTTCGTTTGGGAGAAAAATGCAAAGGTACAAGACAGCTTTTCCTTGCCAATATCTCTCTTTTGCAAAGAGCTACGCATTGGAAAATTCAGGGCTATGTCGTGTAGATGATGGCCTAACAGGAGGCTTTAAAATTTTCTTTCTAGTGACCTTCGTTTGGTAGAAAAATGCAAAGGTACAAGACAGCTTTTCCTTGCCAATATCTCTCTTTTGCAAAGAGCTGCGCATTGGAAAATTCAGGGCTATGTCGTGTAGATGATGGCCTAACAGGAGGCTTTAAAATATTCTTTCTAGTGTCCTTCGTTTGGGAGAAAAATGCAATGGTACAAGACAGCTTTTCCTTGCCAATATCTCTCTTTTGCAAAGAGCTGCGCATTGGAAAATTCAGGGCTATGTCGTGTAGATGATGGCCTAACAGGAGGCTTTAAAATTTTCTTTCTAGTGACCTTCGTTTGGGAGAAAAATGCAAAGGTACAAGACAGCTTTTCCTTGCCAATATCTCTCTTTTGCAAAGAGCTGCGCATTGGAAAATTCAGGGCTATGTCGTGTAGATGATGGCCTAACAGTAGGCTTTAAAATTTTCTTTCTAGTGTCCTTCGTTTGGGAGAAAAATGCAAAGGTACAAGACAGCTTTTCCTTGCCAATATCTCTCTTTTGCAAAGAGCTGCGCATTGGAAAATTCAGGGCTATGTCGTGTAGATGATGGCCTAACAGGAGGCTTTAAAATGTTCTTTCTAGTGTCCTTCGTTTGGGAGAAAAATGCAATGGTACAAGACAGCTTTCCTTGCCAATATCTCTCTTTGCAAAGAGCTGCGCATTGGAAAATTCAGGGCTATGTCGTGTAGATGATGGCCTAACAGGAGGCTTTAAAATTTTCTTTCTAGTGACCTTCGTTTCGGAGAAAAATGCAAAGGTACAAGACAGCTTTTCCTTGCCAATATCTCTCTTTTGCAAAGAGCTGCGCATTGGAAAATTCAGGGCTATGTCGTGTAGATGATGGCCTAACAGGAGGCTTTAAAATGTTCTTTCTAGTGTCCTTCGTTTGGGAGAAAAATGCAATGGTACAAGACAGCTTTTCCTTGCCAATATCTCTCTTTTGCAAAGAGCTGCGCATTGGAAAATTCAGGGCTATGTCGTGTAGATGATGGCCTAACAGGAGGCTTTAAAATTTTCTTTCTAGTGTCCTTCGTTTGGGAGAAAAATGCAATGGTACAAGACAGCTTTTCCTTGCCAATATCTCTCTTTTGCAAAGAGCTGCGCATTGGAAAATTCAGGGCTATGTCGTGTAGATGATGGCCTAACAGGAGGCTTTAAAATTTTCTTTCTAGTGACCTTCGTTTGGGAGAAAAATGCAAAGGTACAAGACAGCTTTTCCTTGCCAATATCTCTCTTTTGCAAAGAGCTGCGCATTGGAAAATTTAGGGCTATGTCGTGTAGATGATGGCCTAACAGGAGGCTTTAAAATTTTCTTTCTAGTGTCCTTCGTTTGGGAGAAAAATGCAATGGTACAAGACAGCTTTTCCTTGCCAATATCTCTCTTTTGCAAAGAGCTGCGCATTGGAAAATTCAGGGCTATGTCGTGTAGATGATGGCCTAACAGGAGGCTTTAAAATTTTCTTTCTAGTGACCTTCGTTTGGGAGAAAAATGCAAAGGTACAAGACAGCTTTTCCTTGCCAATATCTCTCTTTTGCAAAGAGCTGCGCATTGGAAAATTCAGGGCTATGTCGTGTAGATGATGGCCTAACAGGAGGCTTTAAAATTTTCTTTCTAGTGACCTTCGTTTGGGAGAAAAATGCAAAGGTACAAGACAGCTTTTCCTTGCCAATATCTCTCTTTTGCAAAGAGCTGCGCATTGGAAAATTCAGGGCTATGTCGTGTAGATGATGGCCTAACAGGAGGCTTTAAAATTTTCTTTCTAGTGCCCTTCGTTTGGGAGAAAAATGCAATGGTACAAGACAGCTTTTCCTTGCCAATATCTCTCTTTTGCAAAGAGCTGCGCATTGGAAAATTCAGGGCTATGTCGTGTAGATGATGGCCTAACAGGAGGCTTTAAAATGTTCTTTCTAGTGTCCATCGTTTGGGAGAAAAACGCAATGGTACAAGACAGCTTTTCCTTGCCAATATCTCTCTTTTGCAAAGAGCTGCGCATTGGAAAATTCAGGGCTATGTCGTGTAGATGATGGCCTAACAGGAGGCTTTAAAATTTTCTTTCTAGTGACCTTCGTTTGGGAGAAAAATGCAAAGGTACAAGACAGCTTTTCCTTGCCAATATCTCTCTTTTGCAAAGAGCTGCGCATTGGAAAATTTAGGGCTATGTCGTGTAGATGATGGCCTAACAGGAGGCTTTAAAATTTTATTTCTAGTGTCCTTCGTTTGGGAGAAAAATGCAATGGTACAAGACAGCTTTTCCTTGCCAATATTTCTCTTTTGCAAAGAGCTGCGCATTGGAAAATTCAGGGCTATGTCGTGTAGATGATGGCCTAACAGGAGGCTTTAAAATTTTCTTTCTAGTGCCCTTCGTTTGGGAGAAAAATGCAATGGTACAAGACAGCTTTTCCTTGCCAATATCTCTCTTTTGCAAAGAGCTGCGCATTGGAAAATTCAGGGCTATGTCGTGTAGATGATGGCCTAACAGGAGGCTTTAAAATTTTCTTTCTAGTGTCCTTCGTTTGGGAGAAAAATGCAAAGGTACAAGACAGCTTTTCCTTGCCAATATCTCTCTTTTGCAAAGAGCTACGCATTGGAAAATTCAGGGCTATGTCGTGTAGATGATGGCCTAACAGGAGGCTTTAAAATTTTCTTTCTAGTGACCTTCGTTTGGTAGAAAAATGCAAAGGTACAAGACAGCTTTTCCTTGCCAATATCTCTCTTTTGCAAAGAGCTGCGCATTGGAAAATTCAGGGCTATGTCGTGTAGATGATGGCCTAACAGGAGGCTTTAAAATATTCTTTCTAGTGTCCTTCGTTTGGGAGAAAAATGCAATGGTACAAGACAGCTTTTCCTTGCCAATATCTCTCTTTTGCAAAGAGCTGCGCATTGGAAAATTCAGGGCTATGTCGTGTAGATGATGGCCTAACAGGAGGCTTTAAAATTTTCTTTCTAGTGACCTTCGTTTGGGAGAAAAATGCAAAGGTACAAGACAGCTTTTCCTTGCCAATATCTCTCTTTTGCAAAGAGCTGCGCATTGGAAAATTCAGGGCTATGTCGTGTAGATGATGGCCTAACAGGAGGCTTTAAAATTTTCTTTCTAGTGTCCTTCGTTTGGGAGAAAAACGCAATGGTACAAGACAGCTTTTCCTTGCCAATATCTCTCTTTTGCAAAGAGCTGCGCATTGGAAAATTCAGGGCTATGTCGTGTAGATGATGGCCTAACAGGAGGCTTTAAAATTTTCTTTCTAGTGACCTTCGTTTGGGAGAAAAATGCAAAGGTACAAGACAGCTTTTCCTTGCCAATATCTCTCTTTTGCAAAGAGCTGCGCATTGGAAAATTTAGGGCTATGTCGTGTAGATGATGGCCTAACAGGAGGCTTTAAAATTTTCTTTCTAGTGTCCTTCGTTTGGGAGAAAAATGCAATGGTACAAGACAGCTTTTCCTTGCCAATATTTCTCTTTTGCAAAGAGCTGCGCATTGGAAAATTCAGGGCTATGTCGTGTAGATGATGGCCTAACAGGAGGCTTTAAAATTTTCTTTCTAGTGACCTTCGTTTGGGAGAAAAATGCAATGGTACAAGACAGCTTTTCCTTGCCAATATCTCTCTTTTGCAAAGAGCTGCGCATTGGAAAATTCAGGGCTATGTCGTGTAGATGATGGCCTAACAGGAGGCTTTAAAATTTTCTTTCTAGTGTCCTTCGTTTGGGAGAAAAATGCAAAGGTACAAGACAGCTTTTCCTTGCCAATATCTCTCTTTTGCAAAGAGCTACGCATTGGAAAATTCAGGGCTATGTCGTGTAGATGATGGCCTAACAGGAGGCTTTAAAATTTTCTTTCTAGTGACCTTCGTTTGGTAGAAAAATGCAAAGGTACAAGACAGCTTTTCCTTGCCAATATCTCTCTTTTGCAAAGAGCTGCGCATTGGAAAATTCAGGGCTATGTCGTGTAGATGATGGCCTAACAGGAGGCTTTAAAATATTCTTTCTAGTGTCCTTCGTTTGGGAGAAAAATGCAATGGTACAAGACAGCTTTTCCTTGCCAATATCTCTCTTTTGCAAAGAGCTGCGCATTGGAAAATTCAGGGCTATGTCGTGTAGATGATGGCCTAACAGGAGGCTTTAAAATTTTCTTTCTAGTGACCTTCGTTTGGGAGAAAAATGCAAAGGTACAAGACAGCTTTTCCTTGCCAATATCTCTCTTTTGCAAAGAGCTGCGCATTGGAAAATTCAGGGCTATGTCGTGTAGATGATGGCCTAACAGGAGGCTTTAAAATTTTCTTTCTAGTGTCCTTCGTTTGGGAGAAAAACGCAATGGTACAAGACAGCTTTTCCTTGCCAATATCTCTCTTTTGCAAAGAGCTGCGCATTGGAAAATTCAGGGCTATGTCGTGTAGATGATGGCCTAACAGGAGGCTTTAAAATTTTCTTTCTAGTGACCTTCGTTTGGGAGAAAAATGCAAAGGTACAAGACAGCTTTTCCTTGCCAATATCTCTCTTTTGCAAAGAGCTGCGCATTGGAAAATTTAGGGCTATGTCGTGTAGATGATGGCCTAACAGGAGGCTTTAAAATTTTCTTTCTAGTGTCCTTCGTTTGGGAGAAAAATGCAATGGTACAAGACAGCTTTTCCTTGCCAATATTTCTCTTTTGCAAAGAGCTGCGCATTGGAAAATTCAGGGCTATGTCGTGTAGATGATGGCCTAACAGGAGGCTTTAAAATTTTCTTTCTAGTGACCTTCGTTTGGGAGAAAAATGCAAAGGTACAAGACAGCTTTTCCTTGCCAATATCTCTCTTTTGCAAAGAGCTGCGCATTGGAAAATTCAGGGCTATGTCGTGTAGATGATGGCCTAACAGGAGGCTTTAAAATTTTCTTTCTAGTGACCTTCGTTTGGGAGAAAAATGCAAAGGTACAAGACAGCTTTTCCTTGCCAATATCTCTCTTTTGCAAAGAGCTGCGCATTGGAAAATTCAGGGCTATGTCGTGTAGATGATGGCCTAACAGGAGGCTTTAAAATTTTCTTTCTAGTGCCCTTCGTTTGGGAGAAAAATGCAATGGTACAAGACAGCTTTTCCTTGCCAATATCTCTCTTTTGCAAAGAGCTGCGCATTGGAAAATTCAGGGCTATGTCGTGTAGATGATGGCCTAACAGGAGGCTTTAAAATTTTCTTTCTAGTGTCCTTCGTTTGGGAGAAAAATGCAAAGGTACAAGACAGCTTTTCCTTGCCAATATCTCTCTTTTGCAAAGAGCTACGCATTGGAAAATTCAGGGCTATGTCGTGTAGATGATGGCCTAACAGGAGGCTTTAAAATTTTCTTTCTAGTGACCTTCGTTTGGTAGAAAAATGCAAAGGTACAAGACAGCTTTTCCTTGCCAATATCTCTCTTTTGCAAAGAGCTGCGCATTGGAAAATTCAGGGCTATGTCGTGTAGATGATGGCCTAACAGGAGGCTTTAAAATATTCTTTCTAGTGTCCTTCGTTTGGGAGAAAAATGCAATGGTACAAGACAGCTTTTCCTTGCCAATATCTCTCTTTTGCAAAGAGCTGCGCATTGGAAAATTCAGGGCTATGTCGTGTAGATGATGGCCTAACAGGAGGCTTTAAAATTTTCTTTCTAGTGACCTTCGTTTGGGAGAAAAATGCAAAGGTACAAGACAGCTTTTCCTTGCCAATATCTCTCTTTTGCAAAGAGCTGCGCATTGGAAAATTCAGGGCTATGTCGTGTAGATGATGGCCTAACAGTAGGCTTTAAAATTTTCTTTCTAGTGTCCTTCGTTTGGGAGAAAAATGCAAAGGTACAAGACAGCTTTTCCTTGCCAATATCTCTCTTTTGCAAAGAGCTGCGCATTGGAAAATTCAGGGCTATGTCGTGTAGATGATGGCCTAACAGGAGGCTTTAAAATGTTCTTTCTAGTGTCCTTCGTTTGGGAGAAAAATGCAATGGTACAAGACAGCTTTTCCTTGCCAATATCTCTCTTTTGCAAAGAGCTGCGCATTGGAAAATTCAGGGCTATGTCGTGTAGATGATGGCCTAACAGGAGGCTTTAAAATTTTCTTTCTAGTGACCTTCGTTTCGGAGAAAAATGCAAAGGTACAAGACAGCTTTTCCTTGCCAATATCTCTCTTTTGCAAAGAGCTGCGCATTGGAAAATTCAGGGCTATGTCGTGTAGATGATGGCCTAACAGGAGGCTTTAAAATGTTCTTTCTAGTGTCCTTCGTTTGGGAGAAAAATGCAATGGTACAAGACAGCTTTTCCTTGCCAATATCTCTCTTTTGCAAAGAGCTGCGCATTGGAAAATTCAGGGCTATGTCGTGTAGATGATGGCCTAACAGGAGGCTTTAAAATTTTCTTTCTAGTGTCCTTCGTTTGGGAGAAAAATGCAATGGTACAAGACAGCTTTTCCTTGCCAATATCTCTCTTTTGCAAAGAGCTGCGCATTGGAAAATTCAGGGCTATGTCGTGTAGATGATGGCCTAACAGGAGGCTTTAAAATTTTCTTTCTAGTGACCTTCGTTTGGGAGAAAAATGCAAAGGTACAAGACAGCTTTTCCTTGCCAATATCTCTCTTTTGCAAAGAGCTGCGCATTGGAAAATTCAGGGCTATGTCGTGTAGATGATGGCCTAACAGGAGGCTTTAAAATTTTCTTTCTAGTGCCCTTCGTTTGGGAGAAAAATGCAATGGTACAAGACAGCTTTTCCTTGCCAATATCTCTCTTTTGCAAAGAGCTGCGCATTGGAAAATTCAGGGCTATGTCGTGTAGATGATGGCCTAACAGGAGGCTTTAAAATTTTCTTTCTAGTGACCTTCGTTTGGGAGAAAAATGCAAAGGTACAAGACAGCTTTTCCTTGCCAATATCTCTCTTTTGCAAAGAGCTGCGCATTGGAAAATTTAGGGCTATGTCGTGTAGATGATGGCCTAACAGGAGGCTTTAAAATTTTCTTTCTAGTGTCCTTCGTTTGGGAGAAAAATGCAATGGTACAAGACAGCTTTTCCTTGCCAATATCTCTCTTTTGCAAAGAGCTGCGCATTGGAAAATTCAGGGCTATGTCGTGTAGATGATGGCCTAACAGGAGGCTTTAAAATTTTCTTTCTAGTGACCTTCGTTTGGGAGAAAAATGCAAAGGTACAAGACAGCTTTTCCTTGCCAATATCTCTCTTTTGCAAAGAGCTGCGCATTGGAAAATTCAGGGCTATGTCGTGTAGATGATGGCCTAACAGGAGGCTTTAAAATTTTCTTTCTAGTGACCTTCGTTTGGGAGAAAAATGCAAAGGTACAAGACAGCTTTTCCTTGCCAATATCTCTCTTTTGCAAAGAGCTGCGCATTGGAAAATTCAGGGCTATGTCGTGTAGATGATGGCCTAACAGGAGGCTTTAAAATTTTCTTTCTAGTGCCCTTCGTTTGGGAGAAAAATGCAATGGTACAAGACAGCTTTTCCTTGCCAATATCTCTCTTTTGCAAAGAGCTGCGCATTGGAAAATTCAGGGCTATGTCGTGTAGATGATGGCCTAACAGGAGGCTTTAAAATGTTCTTTCTAGTGTCCTTCGTTTGGGAGAAAAATGCAATGGTACAAGACAGCTTTTCCTTGCCAATATCTCTCTTTTGCAAAGAGCTGCGCATTGGAAAATTCAGGGCTATGTCGTGTAGATGATGGCCTAACAGGAGGCTTTAAAATTTTCTTTCTAGTGTCCATCGTTTGGGAGAAAAACGCAATGGTACAAGACAGCTTTTCCTTGCCAATATCTCTCTTTTGCAAAGAGCTGCGCATTGGAAAATTCAGGGCTATGTCGTGTAGATGATGGCCTAACAGGAGGCTTTAAAATTTTCTTTCTAGTGACCTTCGTTTGGGAGAAAAATGCAAAGGTACAAGACAGCTTTTCCTTGCCAATATCTCTCTTTTGCAAAGAGCTGCGCATTGGAAAATTTAGGGCTATGTCGTGTAGATGATGGCCTAACAGGAGGCTTTAAAATTTTATTTCTAGTGTCCTTCGTTTGGGAGAAAAATGCAATGGTACAAGACAGCTTTTCCTTGCCAATATTTCTCTTTTGCAAAGAGCTGCGCATTGGAAAATTCAGGGCTATGTCGTGTAGATGATGGCCTAACAGGAGGCTTTAAAATTTTCTTTCTAGTGACCTTCGTTTGGGAGAAAAATGCAAAGGTACAAGGCAGCTTTTCCTTGCCAATATCTCTCTTTTGCAAAGAGCTGCGCATTGGAAAATTCAGGGCTATGTCGTGTAGATGATGGCCTAACAGGAGGCTTTAAAATTTTCTTTCTAGTGACCTTCGTTTGGGAGAAAAATGCAAAGGTACAAGACAGCTTTTCCTTGCCAATATCTCTCTTTTGCAAAGAGCTGCGCATTGGAAAATTCAGGGCTATGTCGTGTAGATGATGGCCTAACAGGAGGCTTTAAAATTTTCTTTCTAGTGCCCTTCGTTTGGGAGAAAAATGCAATGGTACAAGACAGCTTTTCCTTGCCAATATCTCTCTTTTGCAAAGAGCTGCGCATTGGAAAATTCAGGGCTATGTCGTGTAGATGATGGCCTAACAGGAGGCTTTAAAATTTTCTTTCTAGTGTCCTTCGTTTGGGAGAAAAATGCAAAGGTACAAGACAGCTTTTCCTTGCCAATATCTCTCTTTTGCAAAGAGCTACGCATTGGAAAATTCAGGGCTATGTCGTGTAGATGATGGCCTAACAGGAGGCTTTAAAATTTTCTTTCTAGTGACCTTCGTTTGGTAGAAAAATGCAAAGGTACAAGACAGCTTTTCCTTGCCAATATCTCTCTTTTGCAAAGAGCTGCGCATTGGAAAATTCAGGGCTATGTCGTGTAGATGATGGCCTAACAGGAGGCTTTAAAATATTCTTTCTAGTGTCCTTCGTTTGGGAGAAAAATGCAATGGTACAAGACAGCTTTTCCTTGCCAATATCTCTCTTTTGCAAAGAGCTGCGCATTGGAAAATTCAGGGCTATGTCGTGTAGATGATGGCCTAACAGGAGGCTTTAAAATTTTCTTTCTAGTGACCTTCGTTTGGGAGAAAAATGCAAAGGTACAAGACAGCTTTTCCTTGCCAATATCTCTCTTTTGCAAAGAGCTGCGCATTGGAAAATTCAGGGCTATGTCGTGTAGATGATGGCCTAACAGTAGGCTTTAAAATTTTCTTTCTAGTGTCCTTCGTTTGGGAGAAAAATGCAAAGGTACAAGACAGCTTTTCCTTGCCAATATCTCTCTTTTGCAAAGAGCTGCGCATTGGAAAATTCAGGGCTATGTCGTGTAGATGATGGCCTAACAGGAGGCTTTAAAATGTTCTTTCTAGTGTCCTTCGTTTGGGAGAAAAATGCAATGGTACAAGACAGCTTTTCCTTGCCAATATCTCTCTTTTGCAAAGAGCTGCGCATTGGAAAATTCAGGGCTATGTCGTGTAGATGATGGCCTAACAGGAGGCTTTAAAATTTTCTTTCTAGTGTCCTTCGTTTGGGAGAAAAATGCAATGGTACAAGACAGCTTTTCCTTGCCAATATCTCTCTTTTGCAAAGAGCTGCGCATTGGAAAATTCAGGGCTATGTCGTGTAGATGATGGCCTAACAGGAGGCTTTAAAATTTTCTTTCTAGTGACCTTCGTTTCGGAGAAAAATGCAAAGGTACAAGACAGCTTTTCCTTGCCAATATCTCTCTTTTGCAAAGAGCTGCGCATTGGAAAATTCAGGGCTATGTCGTGTAGATGATGGCCTAACAGGAGGCTTTAAAATGTTCTTTCTAGTGTCCTTCGTTTGGGAGAAAAATGCAATGGTACAAGACAGCTTTTCCTTGCCAATATCTCTCTTTTGCAAAGAGCTGCGCATTGGAAAATTCAGGGCTATGTCGTGTAGATGATGGCCTAACAGGAGGCTTTAAAATTTTCTTTCTAGTGTCCTTCGTTTGGGAGAAAAATGCAATGGTACAAGACAGCTTTTCCTTGCCAATATCTCTCTTTTGCAAAGAGCTGCGCATTGGAAAATTCAGGGCTATGTCGTGTAGATGATGGCCTAACAGGAGGCTTTAAAATTTTCTTTCTAGTGACCTTCGTTTGGGAGAAAAATGCAAAGGTACAAGACAGCTTTTCCTTGCCAATATCTCTCTTTTGCAAAGAGCTGCGCATTGGAAAATTCAGGGCTATGTCGTGTAGATGATGGCCTAACAGGAGGCTTTAAAATTTTCTTTCTAGTGCCCTTCGTTTGGGAGAAAAATGCAATGGTACAAGACAGCTTTTCCTTGCCAATATCTCTCTTTTGCAAAGAGCTGCGCATTGGAAAATTCAGGGCTATGTCGTGTAGATGATGGCCTAACAGGAGGCTTTAAAATTTTCTTTCTAGTGACCTTCGTTTGGGAGAAAAATGCAAAGGTACAAGACAGCTTTTCCTTGCCAATATCTCTCTTTTGCAAAGAGCTGCGCATTGGAAAATTCAGGGCTATGTCGTGTAGATGATGGCCTAACAGGAGGCTTTAAAATTTTCTTTCTAGTGTCCTTCGTTTGGGAGAAAAATGCAATGGTACAAGACAGCTTTTCCTTGCCAATATCTCTCTTTTGCAAAGAGCTGCGCATTGGAAAATTCAGGGCTATGTCGTGTAGATGATGGCCTAACAGGAGGCTTTAAAATTTTCTTTCTAGTGACCTTCGTTTGGGAGAAAAATGCAAAGGTACAAGACAGCTTTTCCTTGCCAATATCTCTCTTTTGCAAAGAGCTGCGCATTGGAAAATTCAGGGCTATGTCGTGTAGATGATGGCCTAACAGGAGGCTTTAAAATTTTCTTTCTAGTGACCTTCGTTTGGGAGAAAAATGCAAAGGTACAAGACAGCTTTTCCTTGCCAATATCTCTCTTTTGCAAAGAGCTGCGCATTGGAAAATTCAGGGCTATGTCGTGTAGATGATGGCCTAACAGGAGGCTTTAAAATTTTCTTTCTAGTGCCCTTCGTTTGGGAGAAAAATGCAATGGTACAAGACAGCTTTTCCTTGCCAATATCTCTCTTTTGCAAAGAGCTGCGCATTGGAAAATTCAGGGCTATGTCGTGTAGATGATGGCCTAACAGGAGGCTTTAAAATGTTCTTTCTAGTGTCCTTCGTTTGGGAGAAAAATGCAATGGTACAAGACAGCTTTTCCTTGCCAATATCTCTCTTTTGCAAAGAGCTGCGCATTGGAAAATTCAGGGCTATGTCGTGTAGATGATGGCCTAACAGGAGGCTTTAAAATTTTCTTTCTAGTGTCCATCGTTTGGGAGAAAAACGCAATGGTACAAGACAGCTTTTCCTTGCCAATATCTCTCTTTTGCAAAGAGCTGCGCATTGGAAAATTCAGGGCTATGTCGTGTAGATGATGGCCTAACAGGAGGCTTTAAAATTTTCTTTCTAGTGACCTTCGTTTGGGAGAAAAATGCAAAGGTACAAGACAGCTTTTCCTTGCCAATATCTCTCTTTTGCAAAGAGCTGCGCATTGGAAAATTCAGGGCTATGTCGTGTAGATGATGGCCTAACAGGAGGCTTTAAAATGTTCTTTCTAGTGTCCTTCGTTTGGGAGAAAAATGCAATGGTACAAGACAGCTTTTCCTTGCCAATATCTCTCTTTTGCAAAGAGCTGCGCATTGGAAAATTCAGGGCTATGTCGTGTAGATGATGGCCTAACAGGAGGCTTTAAAATTTTCTTTCTAGTGACCTTCGTTTCGGAGAAAAATGCAAAGGTACAAGACAGCTTTTCCTTGCCAATATCTCTCTTTTGCAAAGAGCTGCGCATTGGAAAATTCAGGGCTATGTCGTGTAGATGATGGCCTAACAGGAGGCTTTAAAATGTTCTTTCTAGTGTCCTTCGTTTGGGAGAAAAATGCAATGGTACAAGACAGCTTTTCCTTGCCAATATCTCTCTTTTGCAAAGAGCTGCGCATTGGAAAATTCAGGGCTATGTCGTGTAGATGATGGCCTAACAGGAGGCTTTAAAATTTTCTTTCTAGTGTCCTTCGTTTGGGAGAAAAATGCAATGGTACAAGACAGCTTTTCCTTGCCAATATCTCTCTTTTGCAAAGAGCTGCGCATTGGAAAATTCAGGGCTATGTCGTGTAGATGATGGCCTAACAGGAGGCTTTAAAATTTTCTTTCTAGTGACCTTCGTTTGGGAGAAAAATGCAAAGGTACAAGACAGCTTTTCCTTGCCAATATCTCTCTTTTGCAAAGAGCTGCGCATTGGAAAATTCAGGGCTATGTCGTGTAGATGATGGCCTAACAGGAGGCTTTAAAATTTTCTTTCTAGTGCCCTTCGTTTGGGAGAAAAATGCAATGGTACAAGACAGCTTTTCCTTGCCAATATCTCTCTTTTGCAAAGAGCTGCGCATTGGAAAATTCAGGGCTATGTCGTGTAGATGATGGCCTAACAGGAGGCTTTAAAATTTTCTTTCTAGTGACCTTCGTTTGGGAGAAAAATGCAAAGGTACAAGACAGCTTTTCCTTGCCAATATCTCTCTTTTGCAAAGAGCTGCGCATTGGAAAATTTAGGGCTATGTCGTGTAGATGATGGCCTAACAGGAGGCTTTAAAATTTTCTTTCTAGTGTCCTTCGTTTGGGAGAAAAATGCAATGGTACAAGACAGCTTTTCCTTGCCAATATCTCTCTTTTGCAAAGAGCTGCGCATTGGAAAATTCAGGGCTATGTCGTGTAGATGATGGCCTAACAGGAGGCTTTAAAATTTTCTTTCTAGTGACCTTCGTTTGGGAGAAAAATGCAAAGGTACAAGACAGCTTTTCCTTGCCAATATCTCTCTTTTGCAAAGAGCTGCGCATTGGAAAATTCAGGGCTATGTCGTGTAGATGATGGCCTAACAGGAGGCTTTAAAATTTTCTTTCTAGTGACCTTCGTTTGGGAGAAAAATGCAAAGGTACAAGACAGCTTTTCCTTGCCAATATCTCTCTTTTGCAAAGAGCTGCGCATTGGAAAATTCAGGGCTATGTCGTGTAGATGATGGCCTAACAGGAGGCTTTAAAATTTTCTTTCTAGTGCCCTTCGTTTGGGAGAAAAATGCAATGGTACAAGACAGCTTTTCCTTGCCAATATCTCTCTTTTGCAAAGAGCTGCGCATTGGAAAATTCAGGGCTATGTCGTGTAGATGATGGCCTAACAGGAGGCTTTAAAATGTTCTTTCTAGTGTCCTTCGTTTGGGAGAAAAATGCAATGGTACAAGACAGCTTTTCCTTGCCAATATCTCTCTTTTGCAAAGAGCTGCGCATTGGAAAATTCAGGGCTATGTCGTGTAGATGATGGCCTAACAGGAGGCTTTAAAATTTTCTTTCTAGTGTCCATCGTTTGGGAGAAAAACGCAATGGTACAAGACAGCTTTTCCTTGCCAATATCTCTCTTTTGCAAAGAGCTGCGCATTGGAAAATTCAGGGCTATGTCGTGTAGATGATGGCCTAACAGGAGGCTTTAAAATTTTCTTTCTAGTGACCTTCGTTTGGGAGAAAAATGCAAAGGTACAAGACAGCTTTTCCTTGCCAATATCTCTCTTTTGCAAAGAGCTGCGCATTGGAAAATTTAGGGCTATGTCGTGTAGATGATGGCCTAACAGGAGGCTTTAAAATTTTATTTCTAGTGTCCTTCGTTTGGGAGAAAAATGCAATGGTACAAGACAGCTTTTCCTTGCCAATATTTCTCTTTTGCAAAGAGCTGCGCATTGGAAAATTCAGGGCTATGTCGTGTAGATGATGGCCTAACAGGAGGCTTTAAAATTTTCTTTCTAGTGACCTTCGTTTGGGAGAAAAATGCAAAGGTACAAGGCAGCTTTTCCTTGCCAATATCTCTCTTTTGCAAAGAGCTGCGCATTGGAAAATTCAGGGCTATGTCGTGTAGATGATGGCCTAACAGGAGGCTTTAAAATTTTCTTTCTAGTGACCTTCGTTTGGGAGAAAAATGCAAAGGTACAAGACAGCTTTTCCTTGCCAATATCTCTCTTTTGCAAAGAGCTGCGCATTGGAAAATTCAGGGCTATGTCGTGTAGATGATGGCCTAACAGGAGGCTTTAAAATTTTCTTTCTAGTGCCCTTCGTTTGGGAGAAAAATGCAATGGTACAAGACAGCTTTTCCTTGCCAATATCTCTCTTTTGCAAAGAGCTGCGCATTGGAAAATTCAGGGCTATGTCGTGTAGATGATGGCCTAACAGGAGGCTTTAAAATTTTCTTTCTAGTGTCCTTCGTTTGGGAGAAAAATGCAAAGGTACAAGACAGCTTTTCCTTGCCAATATCTCTCTTTTGCAAAGAGCTACGCATTGGAAAATTCAGGGCTATGTCGTGTAGATGATGGCCTAACAGGAGGCTTTAAAATTTTCTTTCTAGTGACCTTCGTTTGGTAGAAAAATGCAAAGGTACAAGACAGCTTTTCCTTGCCAATATCTCTCTTTTGCAAAGAGCTGCGCATTGGAAAATTCAGGGCTATGTCGTGTAGATGATGGCCTAACAGGAGGCTTTAAAATATTCTTTCTAGTGTCCTTCGTTTGGGAGAAAAATGCAATGGTACAAGACAGCTTTTCCTTGCCAATATCTCTCTTTTGCAAAGAGCTGCGCATTGGAAAATTCAGGGCTATGTCGTGTAGATGATGGCCTAACAGGAGGCTTTAAAATTTTCTTTCTAGTGACCTTCGTTTGGGAGAAAAATGCAAAGGTACAAGACAGCTTTTCCTTGCCAATATCTCTCTTTTGCAAAGAGCTGCGCATTGGAAAATTCAGGGCTATGTCGTGTAGATGATGGCCTAACAGTAGGCTTTAAAATTTTCTTTCTAGTGTCCTTCGTTTGGGAGAAAAATGCAAAGGTACAAGACAGCTTTTCCTTGCCAATATCTCTCTTTTGCAAAGAGCTGCGCATTGGAAAATTCAGGGCTATGTCGTGTAGATGATGGCCTAACAGGAGGCTTTAAAATGTTCTTTCTAGTGTCCTTCGTTTGGGAGAAAAATGCAATGGTACAAGACAGCTTTTCCTTGCCAATATCTCTCTTTTGCAAAGAGCTGCGCATTGGAAAATTCAGGGCTATGTCGTGTAGATGATGGCCTAACAGGAGGCTTTAAAATTTTCTTTCTAGTGTCCTTCGTTTGGGAGAAAAATGCAATGGTACAAGACAGCTTTTCCTTGCCAATATCTCTCTTTTGCAAAGAGCTGCGCATTGGAAAATTCAGGGCTATGTCGTGTAGATGATGGCCTAACAGGAGGCTTTAAAATTTTCTTTCTAGTGACCTTCGTTTCGGAGAAAAATGCAAAGGTACAAGACAGCTTTTCCTTGCCAATATCTCTCTTTTGCAAAGAGCTGCGCATTGGAAAATTCAGGGCTATGTCGTGTAGATGATGGCCTAACAGGAGGCTTTAAAATGTTCTTTCTAGTGTCCTTCGTTTGGGAGAAAAATGCAATGGTACAAGACAGCTTTTCCTTGCCAATATCTCTCTTTTGCAAAGAGCTGCGCATTGGAAAATTCAGGGCTATGTCGTGTAGATGATGGCCTAACAGGAGGCTTTAAAATTTTCTTTCTAGTGTCCTTCGTTTGGGAGAAAAATGCAATGGTACAAGACAGCTTTTCCTTGCCAATATCTCTCTTTTGCAAAGAGCTGCGCATTGGAAAATTCAGGGCTATGTCGTGTAGATGATGGCCTAACAGGAGGCTTTAAAATTTTCTTTCTAGTGACCTTCGTTTGGGAGAAAAATGCAAAGGTACAAGACAGCTTTTCCTTGCCAATATCTCTCTTTTGCAAAGAGCTGCGCATTGGAAAATTCAGGGCTATGTCGTGTAGATGATGGCCTAACAGGAGGCTTTAAAATTTTCTTTCTAGTGCCCTTCGTTTGGGAGAAAAATGCAATGGTACAAGACAGCTTTTCCTTGCCAATATCTCTCTTTTGCAAAGAGCTGCGCATTGGAAAATTCAGGGCTATGTCGTGTAGATGATGGCCTAACAGGAGGCTTTAAAATTTTCTTTCTAGTGACCTTCGTTTGGGAGAAAAATGCAAAGGTACAAGACAGCTTTTCCTTGCCAATATCTCTCTTTTGCAAAGAGCTGCGCATTGGAAAATTTAGGGCTATGTCGTGTAGATGATGGCCTAACAGGAGGCTTTAAAATTTTCTTTCTAGTGTCCTTCGTTTGGGAGAAAAATGCAATGGTACAAGACAGCTTTTCCTTGCCAATATCTCTCTTTTGCAAAGAGCTGCGCATTGGAAAATTCAGGGCTATGTCGTGTAGATGATGGCCTAACAGGAGGCTTTAAAATTTTCTTTCTAGTGACCTTCGTTTGGGAGAAAAATGCAAAGGTACAAGACAGCTTTTCCTTGCCAATATCTCTCTTTTGCAAAGAGCTGCGCATTGGAAAATTCAGGGCTATGTCGTGTAGATGATGGCCTAACAGGAGGCTTTAAAATTTTCTTTCTAGTGACCTTCGTTTGGGAGAAAAATGCAAAGGTACAAGACAGCTTTTCCTTGCCAATATCTCTCTTTTGCAAAGAGCTGCGCATTGGAAAATTCAGGGCTATGTCGTGTAGATGATGGCCTAACAGGAGGCTTTAAAATTTTCTTTCTAGTGCCCTTCGTTTGGGAGAAAAATGCAATGGTACAAGACAGCTTTTCCTTGCCAATATCTCTCTTTTGCAAAGAGCTGCGCATTGGAAAATTCAGGGCTATGTCGTGTAGATGATGGCCTAACAGGAGGCTTTAAAATGTTCTTTCTAGTGTCCTTCGTTTGGGAGAAAAATGCAATGGTACAAGACAGCTTTTCCTTGCCAATATCTCTCTTTTGCAAAGAGCTGCGCATTGGAAAATTCAGGGCTATGTCGTGTAGATGATGGCCTAACAGGAGGCTTTAAAATTTTCTTTCTAGTGTCCATCGTTTGGGAGAAAAACGCAATGGTACAAGACAGCTTTTCCTTGCCAATATCTCTCTTTTGCAAAGAGCTGCGCATTGGAAAATTCAGGGCTATGTCGTGTAGATGATGGCCTAACAGGAGGCTTTAAAATTTTCTTTCTAGTGACCTTCGTTTGGGAGAAAAATGCAAAGGTACAAGACAGCTTTTCCTTGCCAATATCTCTCTTTTGCAAAGAGCTGCGCATTGGAAAATTCAGGGCTATGTCGTGTAGATGATGGCCTAACAGGAGGCTTTAAAATTTTCTTTCTAGTGCCCTTCGTTTGGGAGAAAAATGCAATGGTACAAGACAGCTTTTCCTTGCCAATATCTCTCTTTTGCAAAGAGCTGCGCAATGGAAAATTCAGGGCTATGTCGTGTAGATGATGGCCTAACAGGAGGCTTTAAAATGTTCTTTCTAGTGTCCTTCGTTTGGGAGAAAAATGCAATGGTACAAGACAGCTTTTCCTTGCCAATATCTCTCTTTTGCAAAGAGCTGCGCATTGGAAAATTCAGGGCTATGTCGTGTAGATGATGGCCTAACAGGAGGCTTTAAAATTTTCTTTCTAGTGTCCATCGTTTGGGAGAAAAACGCAATGGTACAAGACAGCTTTTCCTTGCCAATATCTCTCTTTTGCAAAGAGCTGCGCATTGGAAAATTCAGGGCTATGTCGTGTAGATGATGGCCTAACAGGAGGCTTTAAAATTTTCTTTCTAGTGACCTTCGTTTGGGAGAAAAATGCAAAGGTACAAGACAGCTTTTCCTTGCCAATATCTCTCTTTTGCAAAGAGCTGCGCATTGGAAAATTTAGGGCTATGTCGTGTAGATGATGGCCTAACAGGAGGCTTTAAAATTTTCTTTCTAGTGTCCTTCGTTTGGGAGAAAAATGCAATGGTACAAGACAGCTTTTCCTTGCCAATATTTCTCTTTTGCAAAGAGCTGCGCATTGGAAAATTCAGGGCTATGTCGTGTAGATGATGCCTAACAGGAGGCTTTAAAATTTTCTTTCTAGTGACCTTCGTTTGGGAGAAAAATGCAAAGGTACAAGACAGCTTTTCCTTGCCAATATCTCTCTTTTGCAAAGAGCTGCGCATTGGAAAATTCAGGGCTATGTCGTGTAGATGATGGCCTAACAGGAGGCTTTAAAATTTTCTTTCTAGTGACCTTCGTTTGGGAGAAAAATGCAAAGGTACAAGACAGCTTTTCCTTGCCAATATCTCTCTTTTGCAAAGAGCTGCGCATTGGAAAATTCAGGGCTATGTCGTGTAGATGATGGCCTAACAGGAGGCTTTAAAATTTTCTTTCTAGTGCCCTTCGTTTGGGAGAAAAATGCAATGGTACAAGACAGCTTTTCCTTGCCAATATCTCTCTTTTGCAAAGAGCTACGCATTGGAAAATTCAGGGCTATGTCGTGTAGATGATGGCCTAACAGGAGGCTTTAAAATTTTCTTTCTAGTGACCTTCGTTTGGTAGAAAAATGCAAAGGTACAAGACAGCTTTTCCTTGCCAATATCTCTCTTTTGCAAAGAGCTGCGCATTGGAAAATTCAGGGCTATGTCGTGTAGATGATGGCCTAACAGGAGGCTTTAAAATTTTCTTTCTAGTGACCTTCGTTTGGGAGAAAAATGCAAAGGTACAAGACAGCTTTTCCTTGCCAATATCTCTCTTTTGCAAAGAGCTGCGCATTGGAAAATTTAGGGCTATGTCGTGTAGATGATGGCCTAACAGGAGGCTTTAAAATTTTATTTCTAGTGTCCTTCGTTTGGGAGAAAAATGCAATGGTACAAGACAGCTTTTCCTTGCCAATATTTCTCTTTTGCAAAGAGCTGCGCATTGGAAAATTCAGGGCTATGTCGTGTAGATGATGGCCTAACAGGAGGCTTTAAAATTTTCTTTCTAGTGACCTTCGTTTGGGAGAAAAATGCAAAGGTACAAGGCAGCTTTTCCTTGCCAATATCTCTCTTTTGCAAAGAGCTGCGCATTGGAAAATTCAGGGCTATGTCGTGTAGATGATGGCCTAACAGGAGGCTTTAAAATTTTCTTTCTAGTGACCTTCGTTTGGGAGAAAAATGCAAAGGTACAAGACAGCTTTTCCTTGCCAATATCTCTCTTTTGCAAAGAGCTGCGCATTGGAAAATTCAGGGCTATGTCGTGTAGATGATGGCCTAACAGGAGGCTTTAAAATTTTCTTTCTAGTGCCCTTCGTTTGGGAGAAAAATGCAATGGTACAAGACAGCTTTTCCTTGCCAATATCTCTCTTTTGCAAAGAGCTGCGCATTGGAAAATTCAGGGCTATGTCGTGTAGATGATGGCCTAACAGGAGGCTTTAAAATTTTCTTTCTAGTGTCCTTCGTTTGGGAGAAAAATGCAAAGGTACAAGACAGCTTTTCCTTGCCAATATCTCTCTTTTGCAAAGAGCTACGCATTGGAAAATTCAGGGCTATGTCGTGTAGATGATGGCCTAACAGGAGGCTTTAAAATTTTCTTTCTAGTGACCTTCGTTTGGTAGAAAAATGCAAAGGTACAAGACAGCTTTTCCTTGCCAATATCTCTCTTTTGCAAAGAGCTGCGCATTGGAAAATTCAGGGCTATGTCGTGTAGATGATGGCCTAACAGGAGGCTTTAAAATATTCTTTCTAGTGTCCTTCGTTTGGGAGAAAAATGCAATGGTACAAGACAGCTTTTCCTTGCCAATATCTCTCTTTTGCAAAGAGCTGCGCATTGGAAAATTCAGGGCTATGTCGTGTAGATGATGGCCTAACAGGAGGCTTTAAAATTTTCTTTCTAGTGACCTTCGTTTGGGAGAAAAATGCAAAGGTACAAGACAGCTTTTCCTTGCCAATATCTCTCTTTTGCAAAGAGCTGCGCATTGGAAAATTCAGGGCTATGTCGTGTAGATGATGGCCTAACAGTAGGCTTTAAAATTTTCTTTCTAGTGTCCTTCGTTTGGGAGAAAAATGCAAAGGTACAAGACAGCTTTTCCTTGCCAATATCTCTCTTTTGCAAAGAGCTGCGCATTGGAAAATTCAGGGCTATGTCGTGTAGATGATGGCCTAACAGGAGGCTTTAAAATGTTCTTTCTAGTGTCCTTCGTTTGGGAGAAAAATGCAATGGTACAAGACAGCTTTTCCTTGCCAATATCTCTCTTTTGCAAAGAGCTGCGCATTGGAAAATTCAGGGCTATGTCGTGTAGATGATGGCCTAACAGGAGGCTTTAAAATTTTCTTTCTAGTGTCCTTCGTTTGGGAGAAAAATGCAATGGTACAAGACAGCTTTTCCTTGCCAATATCTCTCTTTTGCAAAGAGCTGCGCATTGGAAAATTCAGGGCTATGTCGTGTAGATGATGGCCTAACAGGAGGCTTTAAAATTTTCTTTCTAGTGACCTTCGTTTCGGAGAAAAATGCAAAGGTACAAGACAGCTTTTCCTTGCCAATATCTCTCTTTTGCAAAGAGCTGCGCATTGGAAAATTCAGGGCTATGTCGTGTAGATGATGGCCTAACAGGAGGCTTTAAAATGTTCTTTCTAGTGTCCTTCGTTTGGGAGAAAAATGCAATGGTACAAGACAGCTTTTCCTTGCCAATATCTCTCTTTTGCAAAGAGCTGCGCATTGGAAAATTCAGGGCTATGTCGTGTAGATGATGGCCTAACAGGAGGCTTTAAAATTTTCTTTCTAGTGTCCTTCGTTTGGGAGAAAAATGCAATGGTACAAGACAGCTTTTCCTTGCCAATATCTCTCTTTTGCAAAGAGCTGCGCATTGGAAAATTCAGGGCTATGTCGTGTAGATGATGGCCTAACAGGAGGCTTTAAAATTTTCTTTCTAGTGACCTTCGTTTGGGAGAAAA
>NW_026969813.1:2500-25969 GCF_028390025.1 Pseudophryne corroboree
ATGGTGGCCCTGTTGGCACCACCAATAACTGACTGGGTGAAAGTTTCAGTAATATCAGAGTGAGGTTGGATAAATCTGTGTCCCAGACACAGATGTAGAGAAAAGATGTGATGTTCATGGCTATGCTTCTTTTCACTCAGGCCCGCAAAAATGTTACTACACATCGATACTGACTCGGATACTGATTCCTATGTCGGCCATAATATTTCCTGATTAGATCCAATATTGTCAAGGAGCATTCAGTACATGATTGTGGATATTAAGGACATATTAACATCACTGACCCTGCTGTTCCTGACAAAGGGGTATATATGTATGTATATATAGATATATAATGAAAGCTGATGTAACGTTCCTCCATCTCTGTTTGAGAAAGTCTGGGCCAGCTCGACAAGATGGTTTCAAATCCCCAAAAGGTTTCCGGTTATTTATTAATTTCCTGCTGTGGACAGAATAAAGTGGGAGTCACCCCCTCTTCTGCACGGGGCCCTGTCACAAATCCAGCGGATCGTATGCAGGAAGCTACATTATTTCTAGTTATGTAACCACGGGTACATTACTTAGACCTGCCATTACATGCGCATGGGTGAGTAGTAGTATTCAAGAATTGGTCGAATACCTCGTCATCCGATATAGATATCTTGGAGAGATGGGATACTCCTTACGTTGGATCATATCAAGGACACTGCAGCATACTTACGACTGCAAGGGATAAAGGACTCTTGAGTTCACGGGCCAATTTCATGGCAGTCTCGGATAGGAGGGCATTGTGGATTCACCAAGGGAATGCTGATGCTGACTCCAAGAAGAAAGGGAGTCTCTTCCCTATGAAGGTGAAGCCTTGTTTGGTGACGGCCTAGTTAATTTGATCTCGGCAGCTCCCGCAGGTAAGTCAACCTTCTTGCCCTATGTTCCCTCTCAACGGATGAAGACGCATCATTGTCTAACGCAGTCATTTTGGCCCAATAGATATGCAAGAAGTTAAGATTCCCCTTTCTTTGCAGGTAGAGGAAGGAAAAGAGGGAAGAGGTCTGTAGCCTCTTCAAGATCGCAGGAGCAGAGATCGTCCTCTGCTTCTGCCAAATCCACTGCATGACGCTAGGGCTTTCTTGCAGGAGCCCGCACCAGTGGGGGCACGTCTAAAACACTTCAGTCAGTTCTGGATTAATTTAGACATGGACTCGTGGGTTTTACAAATAGTGTCACAAGGGTACAAACTGGGGTTTCAAGACGTTCCCCCTCACCGATTGTTCAAATCGGCCTTAGTCAGCAGGGAGAAGGTTTTTATTCAAGCCTCTTCGTGGTCCCGATGCCGGACGGCTCAGACAGACCAATCTTAAATCTGAAATCCCTCAATTTCTACCTAAAGAAATTCAATTTCAAGATGGAATCTCTCAGGGTAGGGATCTCCAGTCCGGAGGAAGGAGATTTCATGGTTTTGGTAGACATAAGGATGCCTAATTACATGTTCCCGTTTAGCCACTGCATAAAGCTACCTGAGGTTTGCAATTCAGGATTGTCATTACCAATTTCAGACGTTGCCGTTTGGTCTGTCCACGGCTCCGAGGATTTTCACCAGGGTGATGGCGGAAATGATGGTTCTCCTTCGCAAGCAAGGAGTCACAATTATCCCGTACTTGGATGATCTCCTGATAAAGGCGAGATCCAGGGACCAGTTGGTGCAAAACATCTACTCTCCCTGACAGTTCTTCAACAATATGGTTGGCTCCTAAACTTGCCAAAATCGCAGTTGGTCCCAATGACGCGGTTGTTGTTTTTGGGAGTCATACTGGACACAGAAGAGGCTTTCTTCCAGTGGAAAGGCTATGGAGATCCAGAGTCTGGTCAAACAAATTCTAAAACCAGCAAGAGTGTTAATCCATCAATGCATTCTGTTGCTGGGGAAGATGGTTGCGGCCTACGAGGCCATTCAGTTTGGCAGGTTCCATGCCAGAGTGTTCCAGTGGGACCTGTTGGACAAGTGGTCCGGATCCCACCTACACATGCACCGGAGGATAATCCTGTCTTCCAAGACCAGAATCTCACTCCATTGGTGGCTGCACAGTTCTCACCTCCTAGAGGGGCGATGGTTCGGGATCCAGGACTGGATCCTAGGGACCACGGATGCAACCCTCCGAGGCTGGGGAGCAGTCACACAGGGGGAAAACATCCAAGGAAGATGGTCAAGTCAGGAAAGTTGTCTCCACATAAATATTCTGGAGTTAAGGGCCATTTAATAACTGCAGACACAGTACACACTGGGACGGGTGCCCAGCATCCTCTACGGACTAAGAGAAAAGGATTTACCGGTAGGTATTAAAATCCTATTTTCTCTAACGTCCTAGAGGATGCTGGGGACTCCGTAAGGACCATGGGGATAGACAGGCTCCGCAGGAGACATGGGTACTTTAAGAAAGACTTTAGTTCTGGGTGTACACTGGCTCCTCCCTCTATGCCCCTCCTCCAGACCTCAGTTTGATACTGTGCCCAGTGGAGACTGGGTGCTTTTCAGGAGCTCTCCTGAGCTTTCTGACAGAAAGTATTTTGTTAGGTTTTTAATTTTCAGGGAGCACTGCTGGCAACAGACTCCCTCATCGAGGGACTGAGGGGAGAGAAGCAGCCCTACTCTCTGAGTTGCAAGGTCCTGCTTCTTAGGCTACTGGACACCACTAGCTCCAGAGGGATTGGTACGCAGGATCTCACCATCGCCGTCCGTCCCAGGGCCGTGCCTCCGTCCCCCTTGCAGAGCTGGAAGATAGAAGCCGGGTGAGTATGAGAAGAAAAGAAGACTTCAGAGGTGGCAAAAGACTTCATGATCTTCACTGAAGTAACGCACAGCACTGCAGCTGTGCGCCATTGCTCCCATACACCTCACACACTCCAGTCACTGTAAGGGTGCAGGGCGCAGGGGGGGGGGGCACCTGGGCAGCAATATAAACCTCTTTTTGGCAAAACTATAACACATATACAGCTGGGCACTGTATATATGTATGAGCCCCCACCAATTTTACAGTTTAAGCGGGACAGAAGCCCGCCGCCGAGGGTGCGGGGCTTCTCCCTCAGCACTCACCAGCGCCATTTTTTCTTCACAGCACCGCTGAGAGGAAGCTCCCCGGACTCTCCCCTGCTTATACCATAGTAGACAAGAGAGTTGAAAAGAGGGGGGGGGGGGGGCACATAATTCGGCGCAAATTACATACAGCAGTACTACTGGGCAAACATTAAGTTACTGTGTATTCCTGGGTTATATAGCGCTGGGGTGTGTGCTGGCATACTCTCTCTCTGTCTCTCCAAAGGGCCTTGTGGGGAAACTGTCTTCAGAAAAAGCATTCCCTGGGTTTGTGGTGTGTCGGTACACGTGTGTCGACATGTCTGAGGAAGAAGGCTATATTAGAGAGGAGCAGGAGCAAATGAATGTGGTGTCTCCACCGACAGCTGATTGGATGGATATGTGGAATATTTTAAATGCTAGTGTAAACTCATTGCACAAAAGATTAGACAAGGCTGAAGCTTTGGGACAGTCAGGGTCTCAACCCATGCCTGATCCTATGTTGCAGGGACTGTCAGGGTCTCATAAGCGCCCACTATCCCAGATTGTTGACACAGATACCGACACGGATTCTGACTCCAGTGTCGATTACGATGATGCAAAGTTACAGCCAAAATTGGCAAAATCCATTCGATATATGATTATGGCAATAAAAGATGTTTTGCACATCAGAGAGGAACCCCCTGTCCCTGACAAGAGGGTACATATGTACAAGGGAAAAAAGCCTGAGGTAACCTTTGAGGGGGTCACACGAGCTGAACGAGTTATGTGAAAAAGCTTGGGAATCTCCAGATAAAAGACTGCAGATTTCCAAAAGGATTCTTATAGCGTATCCTTTCCCATCAATGGATAGGTTACGATGGGAATCCTCCCCTAGGGTGGACAAAGCATTAACACGCTTATCCAAGAAGGTAGCCCTCCCGTCCCAGTATACGGCTACCCTCAAAGAGTCTGCTGACCGCAAACAGGAGATTACCCTGAAGTCCATTTATACACATTCAGGTACCTTACTCAGACCGGCAATTGCGTCGGCCTGGGTGTGTAGTGCTGTAGCGGCATGGACGGTTACCTTATCTGAGGGGATGGATACCATAGATAAGGATACTATTTTATTGACCCTGGGGCATATAAGAGATGCTGTCCTATATATGTGTGTATGCAAACTACAGGTGGTGCTGCAGGGCTCACACCCTTTTACTTGTCTTGTAGAGCAACTCTGGAGCTGTTACTGGGTCCAGCTGCTGCAAGAAATCAGCTTGAATGCTTCCGGGGCTGGGGCATGGCCAACATGAGCCCACACTGATGGGGGGTGGGGGTGTATAAAGCGATTTAGGTGTCATCCAAGCGCAACCCCACAAAGGCCGCCATGCCCTGCGTGACCCTTTTCTCTTTTCATATGCAGACGAGGGTTGCAGCCAACTATGCCCACTGCTTGGATGACATCACCATATGCAAATCCATCTGCTGCAGGCCTTCCCCCAGGAATGCTTGCACTAGTTGTTGCATTTGGTTTGTTGTTTGGGGGTGCTTCAGTATTAGGCAGCCTTCTGCCCTCCCACATTCGTCTGAAAATGTGTTCTCCCTGCAGTTGTTGTCCCCAGATGAGAGTTCCCTTGTGCTGCCTCAGTTGAATCTCCTTAACTTGACAGGGGTGTGCCCGAGCAGCCGCCCTCCACAGCCCTATCCCAACACATACTTATCTTGCATATGAGATCTCTTGATCATGAAGATAGTTCTCACAGGGTGAGGTTCATCCATTACATTTTAAAGTAGGAAGGTACAAATTACATATTCAAATTACATATATGTGCTGGATTCAAATGTTTTCCCCCCTTCCTTTCTCAATTGTGCCCATCAGCAGCTATTCTAATGTTGCTGCCAATGGGTGTGACACATTCATTTCTTCTGTGGGGTACACTGGACTCCACAAGGATTCACATTGGGGTGTAGAGTAGGATCTTGATCTGAGGCACCAACAGGCTCAAAGCTTTTGACTGTTCCCAAGATGCTCAGCGCCCCCTCCTCTATAACCTCGCTTCCATGAACAGGGAGCTCAGTTTGTAGTTGGTGCCTTCAGTAGCAGGCCACTTAACAGGGGGCTGCCTCAGGCAGCCTATTCTTAGCTATTAATTTTGGCAAGAAAAGAAGAACTTTTTTCATAAGAATCTACAAGGGCTGCAGCAGGCTAGGTCTAATAGACTTCTTTACTGCAGCTCCATCACTCCCAGTGGCGCAGTATACTCCCGTGCCCCGGTTGCTGGGTCACTGCAGCGGAGGCTCCGGTTTCTTCCTAAGGTCAGTCACACACACACCACCCTCCGGGATCAGGAGGCCGCTGATGGGGGCGGGACGTGTGCGCACTGGCGTGGACACTGATTACTGGGCAGCCGCTCCACTAGCCACCAGGGGGAGTTAAGGAGCACAGCTCTGGGGTTTTTTCTCCTATATTAACCCCATTTTGTACTACCCGCAGTGCATTGTGATAGGTAATGGGGCCTGATTCAGGTTGGATCGCAATCCAACTGCAAAAACTGCTAAGAGCATACGCAACCGCCTGCATTTTCTGCGGCACCCCGCAGATAATGCGATCGCCTCTGCCTGTGAATCGGTGAAGGGGGGGGGAGGGAGGTCAACAACACTCCATTTCCAAGTCGGAGATGGAGCGGTGCGGGGGCACGGTTTCAAAATGGGGTCGGCAACGGAGAAACAGGAGGTGTGGTCAGAGCAGCTGCATGACATCACATGGGCCGGACTCTGCCAGTGGAGCCCCAGCGTCATGCAGTAGATTTTGTAGAGGCCGGGGAGGACTTCTGTTCCTGGGAACTAGCTGTGTTGTGCAGCTTTATTCCTCTGCCCCTACCTCTGGCAAGAAAGGACGCACCTCGCACTTTCTTGTTTCTTTGTGACCGAAAGGACTGCATTTGAAAATGCATAGCTTTCTTATGCTGTGAGGGAACATAAGGTAAAAATTTGATTTTCCAACTGTTGCTGTGCGTGTTAATGCTTTGTCCATCCTAGGGGAGGATTTCCATCGTAACCTATCCGTTGATGGAAAAGGATACGCCATAAGAATCCTTTTGGAAATCTGCAGTCTTTTATCTGGAGATTCCCAAGCTTTTTCACATAACTCGTTCAGCTCGTGTGACCCCCTCAAAGGTTACCTCAGGCTTCTTTCCCTTGTACATATGTACCCTCTTGTCAGGGACAGGGGGTTCCTCTGTGATGTGCAAAACATCTTTTATTGCCATAATCATATATCGAATGGATTTTGCCAATTTTGGCTGTAACTTTGCATCATCGTAATCGACACTGGAGTCAGAATCCATGTCGGTATCTGTGTCAACAATCTGGGATAGTGGGCGCTTATGAGACCCTGACAGTCCCTGCAACATAGGATCAGGCATGGGTTGAGACCCTGACTGTCCCAAAGCTTCAGCCTTGTCTAATCTTTTGTACAATGAGTTTACACTAGCATTTAAAGCATTCCACATATCCATCCAATCAGGTGTCAGCGAGGACACCACATTCATTTGCTCCCAATCCTCTCTAATATAGCCTTCTTCCTCAGACATGTCGACACACGTGTACCGACACACCACACACACAGGGAATGCTTTTTCTGGAGACAGTTTCCCCACAAGGCCCTTTGGAGAGACAGAGAGAGAGTATGCCAGCACACACCCCAGCGCTATATAACCCAGGAATAACACAGTATCTTAATGTTTGTCCAGTAGCGCTGCTGTATGTAATTTGCGCCGAATTTTGTGCCCCCCCCCCCTCTTTTCAACCATCTTCTCTACCGTGGTATAAGCAGGGGAGAGTCCGGGGAGCTTCCTCTCAGCGGTGCTGTGGAGAAAAAATGGCGCTGGTGAGTGCTGAGGGAGAAGCCCTGCCCCCTCGGCGGCGGGCTTCTGTCCCGCTTAAACTGTAAAATTGGCGGGGGCTCATACATATATACAGTGCCCAGCTGTATATATGTTATATTTTTGCCAAAAAGAGGTTTATATTGCTGCCCAGGGTGCCCCCCCTGCGCCCTGCACCCTTACAGTGACCGGAGTATGTGAGGTGTATGGGAGCAATGGCGCACAGCTGCAGTGCTGTGCGTTACCTCAGTGAAGATCATGAACTCTGCGGAGCCCGTCTATCCCCATGGTCCTTACGGAGTCCCCAGCATCCTCTAGGACGTTAGAGAAACTAGGATTTTAATACCTACCGGTAAATCCTTTTCTCTTAGTCTGTAGAGGATGCTGGGCACCCGTCCCAGTGTGTACTGTGTCTGCAGTTATTAAATGGCCCTTAACTCCAGAACATTTATGTGGAGACAACTTTCCTGACTTGACCATCTTCCTTGGACGTTTTCCCCCTGTGTGACTGCTCCCCAGCCTCGGAGGGTTGCATCTGTGGTCCCTAGGATCCAGTGCTGGATCCCGAACCATCGCCCCTCTAGGAGGTGAGAACTGTGCAGCCACCAATGGAGTGAGATTCTGGTCTTGGAAGACAGGATTATCCTCCGGTGCATGTGTAGGTGGGAACCGGACCACTTGTCCAACAGGTCCCACTGGAACACTCTGGCATGGAACCTGCCAAACTGAATGGCCTCGTAGGCCACAACCATCTTCCCCAGCAACCGAATGCATTGATGGATTAACACTCTTGCTGGTTTCAGAATTTGTTTGACCAGACTCTGGATCTCCATAGCCTTTCCCCTGGAAGAAAACCTCTTCTGTGTCCAGTATGACTCCCAAAAACAACTACCGCGTCATTGGGACCAACTGCGATTTTGGCAAGTGTAGGAGCCAACCATGTTGTTGAAGAACTGTCAGGGAGAGTGCAATGTTTTGCACCAACTGGTCCCTGGATCTCGCCTTTATCAGGAGATCATCCAAGTACGGGATAATTGTGACTCCTTGCTTGCGAAGGAGAACCATCATTTCCGCCATCACCCTGGTGAAAATCCTCGGAGCCGTGGACAGACCAAACGGCAATGTCTGAAATTGGTAATGACAATCCTGAATTGCAAACCTTAGGTAGCTTGTTGCAGTGGCTAAATGGGAACATGTAAGTAGGCATCCTTTATGTCTACCAAAACCATGAAATCTCTTTCCTCCGGACTGGAGATCACTACCCTGAGAGATTCCATCTTGAAATTGAATTTCTTTAGGAAGAAATTGAGGGATTTCAGATTTTAGATTGGTCTGACTGAGCCGTCCGGCTTCGGGACCACGAAGAGGCTTGAATAAAAACCTTCTCCCTGCTGACTAAGGCCAATTTGAACAATCGGTGAGGGGGAACGTCTTGAAACCCCAGTTTGTACCCTTGGGACACTATTTGTAAAACCCACGAGTCCAGGTCCGAATGAATCCAGAACTGACTGAAGAGTTTTAGACGTGCCCCCACTGGTGTGGGCTCCTGCAAGAAAGCCCCAGCGTCATGCAGTGGATTTGGCAGAAGCAGAGGACAATCTCTGCTCCTGCGATCTTGAAGAGGCTACAGACCTCTTCCTTCTCCTTCCTCTACCTGCAAAGAAAGGGGAATCTTAACTTCTTGCATATCTATTGGGCCAAAATGACTGCGGTAGATAATGATGCGTCTTCATCCGTTGAGAGGGAACATAGGGCAAGAAGGTTGACTTACCTGCGGGAGCTGCCGAGATCAAATTAACTAGGCCGTCGCCAAACAAGGCTTCACCTTCATAGGGAAGAGACTCCCTTTCTTCTTGGAGTCAGCATCAGCATTCCCTTGGTGAATCCACAATGCCCTCCTATCCGAGACTGCCATGAAATTGGCCCGTGAACTCAAGAGTCCTATATCCCTTGCAGTCGTAAGTATGCTGCAGTGTCAACAGGCCAATTAAACCCTCCCCCCTCCTTTTACCCCATCACTTTGTCCAGTCCCTGTGGTCCATACTGTATTGCCATTATTATGCATGTTGCTGTGCTGGCCCTTTTCTGAATGTCCCTGCCACCGCCACCGAAGAGCTGGATAAGCCCAGTATGAAAACCACCTGCCGGCCTCACTGACGGTCCGAGTCAAAGGCTCCATTTTTTTTTTAAAGATTCCTCTGCCAAGTTAAGGGGGGCTTAAGGGGGCCCCAGAGATATCAGTGTACTGGGGCCCAAGATTTCTGTTGCTGGCCCTGACCCTCAGGGGCGTATCTACCCCTTTGGGCAGTACGGATGGTGTAATGGTTAGCATTACTGCCTCACAGCACTGAGGTCATGGGTTCGATTCCCACCATGGCCCTAACTGTGTAGAGTTTGTATATTCTCCCCGTACTTGCGTGGGTTTCCTCTGGGTACTCCGGTTTCCTCCCACAATCCAAAAATATACTGGTAGGTTAATTGGCTCCCAACAAAAATTAACCCTAGTGTTAATGTGTCTGTGTGTACATGTGATAGGGAATATAGATTGTAAACTCCACTGAGGCAGGGACTGATGTGAATGGGCAAATATTCTCTGTACAGCGCTGCGGAATATGTGTGCGCTATATAAATAACTGGTAATAAATAAATAATAAATAAAATTGGCCAGGATGTCACTTGCCAGGAGCACCATCCAGGTTTCAGTTGGGGGATTAGAGTTCATACAGTAATTAAATGTTTTCATATTGAGAACTACATCTCCCAGCATATACAGTGTGCTGGGGATGCTAACAAGCTTTATTTAAAAGTTTAAAAAACATTGCTTTTATAATTGCAATGGTTAAAAAGGGAGAGCTATAAATCAATTTATCAGTGAATGATCGCAGTTTGAGCCGTTACATTTTACTGAACCACCTATCCCTCCACACTCACTACCTGTCCTCAGGATACATTTACCATCCTGGCAGACGGTATACCGGCGGTCATTTGACCGATGTTGGAATCCTGACACCACTTGGGAGACTGGTGCCGGCACACAGACAGCCAACATCCCGAAGGTGAGTATTGGAGGGAGGGTTAGGAGTCGGACCAGGGGAGGTGGTGTAAGGGAAGGCACTAGGAGGGGGGGGGGGTAGCCCTAGCTGCCACCCCCTGAGGGTTATCCCTATCCGCCACCCCCCAGAGGGTTAGTATTAGGATTGGGGATCATGTGACCTCTGGAATCCCGAGCGCCGGATGCCATACCCAACCCCCTTTACTTTTTCAGGCATTTCTATCTCTCCTCTCTCTATGGTGTTCCAATTGCCCACTTTCCCTTGTGCTTTACTCTCTCTCTCTCCTTTGTTTAGAGCATCAGTTTCTGTAGTCCACTTATACCCTTATTTTTTCCAGTGTTTCACTAACTCTCTGATGTAATGAGGATGTATGGTCTAGAGGGATCAGTAATGCATTGTACTGTATAGAGGCGTCAGGGATGTAGCGTAGGGAATAGAGGCGTCAGGGATGTAGCGTAGGGAATAGAGGCGTCAGGGATGTGGCGTAGGGAATAGAGGCGTCATGGATGTGGATGGATGTGGCGTAGGGAATAGAGGCGTCATGGATGTGGCGTAGGAAATAGAGGCGTCAGGGATGTGGCTTAGGAAATAGAGGCGTCAGGGATGTGGCGTAGGAAATAGAGGCGTCAGGGATGTGGCGTAGGGAATAGAGGCGTCAGGGATGTGGCGTAGGGAATAGAGGTGTCAGGGATGTGGCGTAGGGAATAGAGGTGTCAGGGATGTGGCGTAGGGAATAGAGGCATCAGGGATGTGGCGTAGGGAATAGAGATGTCAGGGATGTAGCGTAGGGAATATAGGCATCAGGGATGTACTAGCAGGTATATAGAGGTCAGTGTACTGTAAAGAGGGGTCAGTAATGCAGTGATGGTTATAGAAAGGTCAGTGATGTAGTGTAGGGTATAGAGGGGTCAGTTATGTAGTGTGGGGTAAAGAGGGGTCAGTGAAGATACTAAGCTGAAGTACTTAGAACACTTCTTGAATTAAGACACAACCTGCAAGAAAAAGTATGCAATATAGGTGAAAAGGCAAATGTCAGAGGTCTGATACAAGTGACCAGCTCCATACCTTGCACCACATAGCGTTATGTTAAACTGGGATATGTTCTTTTATGGTGTGTGTGGGTGTGTGTGGGTGTGTGTGGGTGCCAAAGGCTGCCTGCCTTATTGCTCCTCCCCCATCCGGCTCCCAAGCACCTCTGCTGCCCAGTGATCCAGGAGTCTGCTGCTAGGAAGAAGTGGCCGAGCTTCAGCAAGCGAGTCTGGAAACTGGCGGAGGAAGTCATGATAACCAGATAATGGGGAGTGGAGAGCCAGTTCCAAGGTAATACTTTATACAGCTGGTTGAGATCCTGGTCGGTGGATATGGATTCCAAGAAAACCCTGGAGGTGCTTCCTTTCAAGGGAGACACTCTCTTTGGAGAAGACCTCAATAAGATTGTAGCTGATCTGGCTACTGCTAAAACAACTTGCCTACCTAGTATGACTCCTACCACGCAGAAGTCTAAAAGTACTTTTCCTTGGCCCTTTCATCCTCCAGGTAAAGCGTACCCATGGTCAGGCATACCCAAAGCAAGCTCATGCTTCCAGACCTGCCAAGCCCAGACTGAAGCAAGCCTGGGCTGCCCGTCAGCCTGCTTCCAAAACGGACAAGCCTGCCGCATGACGGGGCGGGCCTCCCTCTGGGGGATCCCAGGGTGGGGGCCCCGACTTCTAGGTTTGGCATAGAAAGGTATAATTCTAAGATAGAGAATTCTATTTGGAGCTCACCTTGTACTTTGTGAAGAAATAATCAGCATTGTGGCTGAGCAGATACATGTAGTGTGTGGCTGCAAACTGCATGGATCTGCTGCGTTGCAATGCTGATACTTTTTTTTTTCAAAGTACCAATAGCTTCATATAATGTTCACAATTTTTATGCAGGATCAAATAGCTCAATGGGTAGGGTGTTTGATTAGAATTCAACAGGTTATAGGTTTGAATCCTGGGTATTGTAGTTTGAGATGTGTTATTTAATAAAGCATGTTATTCTGACTGCCGGCATCCTATCACCTGGGATATCATACTAAATAAATGGAGTTGATCAATTTTTTTTTTTTTTTATTAAACTAGGGACAATTTCCAGATACTTTTATTTATAACTGAGATTGCCCCCTGGAACTTCACATCAGTTGACAACTATGCATGAGTGGGCAGTGCTTGCCCTGGATCTGCCCACCCATTTGTGTGCCATCATAAAAGAAAGCATAACTGACAGTTATCCTGGGCGTACACTACACAATTATCTGTTAGGCTATCTATCCAGTCTGGATGGATGGAATAAAAATCTGGTAATGTATAGGAGCAAATGTCGATTAACCATTTGCTCCCAAACACTAGAAAAGTGGTCAAAAATGGTCATTACACAAATTGGTTAAACCCAAAATGTAACCAATTTGTTTAGGGGACCATTTTTGTCCATTTTCTAGTGTTTGAGAGTAAATCGTTGACGGTCATTTGCTCACATAGATAACCGGATTTCTATTCCAATCAGCCAGTGTTGGAGAGATGGTCTGCCAGATTACATAATGCATACCAGAGCCATAACTAGACTTTTTAGTGCCCTGTGACAGAGAATTATATGCCCCCCCCCCCCCCCCACTATTTTTGCAATATGGACAAAAGGCGCATGCCTCGTGGGGAAGGGGCATAACAAGATTGGTCTCAGAGAAAGCACATGAGATATGAAGATATATCTAGTATACTTGACACTCAATGGTTTGTGTTATTGCCGGGGGGCCCTCCTTAAATGCATATAGTCACACATGGCTTGCTTGTGCAAATGGCATATCAGCAGTCAGCACTAACTGGTGACATGCCATTTGTACAAGTAAGCCATGTGTGACTAATGTATAAACACACTTTATTAAATAACACCTCAGACTACCATACCCAGGATTCAAATCTATAACCTGTTGAATTCTAATCAAACACCCTACCCATTGAGCTACTTGATCCTGCATAAAAATTGTGAACATTATATGAAGCTATTGGTACTTTGCAAAAAAATATTATTAGCATTGCAACTCAGCAGATCAATGCAGTGTGCAGCCACACACTCCATATATCTGCTCAGCCACAATGCTGATTATTTCTTCACAAAGTACAAGGTGAGCTCCAAATAGAATTCTCTAGCTTAGATTATACCTTTCTATGCAAGGGTAAATAGCTCAATTGTTTGACTGCAATGCCACAGGAAATGGTTTGGATCCAAGACAGTGTGACTGAATAATAAAGAAACCTTAAGATGAGTTCATGAATGTTGTATAAGTATTAGTGAGAGAAGGGGTCAGGAGCATGCTAGGCTGCAAAAAATAAGGTAGGCTGCAAGTGAAAGTAATGATCTCCTATATATTTTCCCAGATCTGTCACTCTGTGTGGCTAACTCTGGGGGAAGTCACATCAATGGGCGGAGACGGCATCTGCAGGACGATACACCAGTGCCAGCAGCAGACCGTAACAAAGTGACAGATTAGGGAGAATATATAGGAGGTAGGGAGGTGGCCATGGTACATGGCTGACCAAGGGACACTAGCTCATGTACCCCTTTACCACTGAGGCTAGCCACCAAGGATGGACCTGTCACCAGTGCACATGCAATAACCTCTTCTGCTGCCCTCTTTGCAACTCAGATTGCCCAGTGCTCCCCTTCGCTAACAGTCCACAAAGTTTCCCCATCTCACGATCTGCCTCCTCACCGCCACTTTCATCTCTACAGCACACGCGCATATCATACAAGATCCCATCATGCGTACTGTCAAAGTCAGAAAAATATCTCTATGCACACTACCATATTTGCACCTCACACAGGTCCGTGCTGCGCATGCGTACGCTCTCCCGTACGTGCGCATACTCACAGTCGCGGGCACCCGCAGGCGCACGGTATGCGTATTTACGGTAGAGTTTATGTGATCATAGCGTGCGACTCAATCATTACATATTTTCACTATATAATGTATTTTTTAGATCATGGTCCCTTTGATAGATTCTGAAAGTTTGGTTAATATAGAATGTTCATGAACAGAGAAATCCCTCTTTGTTTGATACGAAGGGTCAGACAGGAGTAATACAGTGGTGTTTAGTATCCATCGGAAGAATATTTAATTAGAAATATTCCGGTGTTGGTTTGAAGCAGATCAATCGCTCGTGCGAATAGTTATGGACATAAGAAGTTTATGAACATTTACTTTATTTGCACTTTATTACCCATGCGGCAGGAAACCCAGTTTCCCTCCCACCTGAGCTGTTGGAAATAGTCACAGCCCACCTGTATGAATCAACCTATGACCTTTTGTTATAATGCGAGGAGGAATTCCTGTGTCCAATGAACAATGAGATTGTAGGGACCATTGAATTGCATTGTGTGTGGGGCATAAATAGAAAGGCCGATCACATCCAGCTCTCACTCTTCAACGGTTATCATTGCTGAAAATCGGGAGCTGGATGTCCAGAGGCGCATGCGATCGTTTCCTTTGTGCGTAAGTTTTTCTCCGTAATCATACTGTTTCTCTCTTGTTATTATGGGCCATATCTTTCTCTCTCTTCTCTTTCTCTCATTTTTCTCTTAAACTTAATTGTATTGTATTTACTGTGTAGTTACCTGGTTAGTTAGTCTATGTTATATTGTAGTGTATGATTTGTATTTGTATTAATTCTTTTGCAAGTATATCATTCAAAATATATATATATTAGGTGTTGGACCCTAAGCCCAGGTATCTGTGTATTTCTTATAGAGTTAAGTATTCTCAGAGCGTCGGTGACGCTCAAACTGCTTTTAAGCTAGTAAGGTTATACTGTGTTGCATTTACACCATATCACTACACAAAGGGTTTACTGCATAATACACTGTTTATGGTTTAGATATAAAGGTTTTACATTGTGAGCGTATGCGCCGCTGGTGATCTCCTCGTGGTCTCGAGCGGTCGCATCGCTATAGCGAATCATTACGGTAGTCGGCAGCCAATAACGTGCCTGCCAGTGATCTCTTGGCCGTGAGCGAACGTAACGCTTGAGCGTCTCGACCACGGCTAAGCGATTGTTACGCAACGTGCGTACCCTTACGGTACTTCATACGTAGTTAGCGTACAGTGTTCTTAGACCTCATAAAGGGTATTATATAAGATAAATAATCTGCTTTAACAATTGCGGGCTCGTCCTGTCCTTCACATATCTGCACTAGGTAATTACAGCAGACATTATCCAGCAGCAAAGGGCGGGAGATCATATTCCTCGTAGTGCTGTTTGGATAAGCATCTGCTTCTCTTAGTAAAGGGTGCTGAAGGAATCCGGGAACCGGATGTAAGAACAACACGCTAGTCTCTTTTAAAACTGTTTATTTTTCTGTCTTGCGTACACACGCACGCATATCTGCATTTCTTTTCATTCGTGTATTTTCGTATATCACTCTCCTGTTTGCTATTATATAGTTGATAAACGTGCTAAGAGAGATTTGCCGCTATTTCAAAGTGTAAAAGTAAAGGTAATATAGTTAAAGTATAGACAAACACACAGCTCTGCCTGAGAGACAAGGCGAAGTCAGTGTGGTGCGCGGTAGATGATCAAGGATCATCTACATTGATAAACGTATAAATTGTGTTACGGTGGATCTTTATTTTGCGTACACGTGTCTCTAACAAAGGACTGAGACTTGCGTACGCAAACCAAAGGCCGACGCACGCAGCGTATATCACGCAGCGGAGCGTCCGGGTACGCCCACGTAACTCAAATCACAAGTTTTTTTTTTCGCTTCTCAACGCGATAAATAGCGCAACGCGGTAAATAACGCAAGGCGATAAATCGCACAAATTTATTTTAAATTCGAAATTTAAATTAATAGATCCTTCTCCTAATTTGTAACACATCTGGTCTAAAGAGAAATTTCTGCGCAGAAATAGAAATAGAAACAAAAGTGTACATGTGGTGAGTGAGTGTGTTGTATACAATTTTACAGGTTGAACCACAAGAAAAGTCGAGTTCTCGTGAGGTACATGCGTGTAAGTGACGTACATGGTGGCTAGGGAGGCATCCCTGGTTAAAACATACAATTTGAGCATTAGAGTGTAGCAGACCAGGAGGTCATACTGTAACAGACCAGGAGGTCATAGCAGACCAACAGGTTCAGGTACAGCAGACAAGGAAGTCCGCTATACAGTCCACAGGCACAACACCAAGAAAGGGTTGGTGCAACACCCATATAGGCCATACAAGCTCTGGCTGAAGGAATTCGCAGCCGCAATTTTCGATTCCACTGGTCGCTCCGTACATAAGATTAGTTGCTTATGTGCTGAACGATTGTACCGCACGTAATTGTGTACATTAGTAAACCTGACCGGTACTATTTGTGTACGAAGGTCATAAACGCTATTTGTACATTCTAACGTGATTTGTGTAATTTTTTTTATTTTAAGGGAAGTTCGCTGCTCACTCAGGAACTATCCAACAACCAATAGTTACTGGAAAGAGTAAGTGTTCTTCGGATCACCCTCACAGGTTCCAGTAAATAGAGGTTCAGGTCGCAGGGGCCCTGGGTCGAGTACGCCAGCACCATATCGGTGTGATCAGGTCGTATTGGTCGGCGTGGGCGAGTGAGTGGGGTACTCGGTAAACCGCCACCGTCAGCCTATTTTGAACATTTTGGTTTGCGTAAGGGTTGGCTGAATAAAGCAACATCTTCGAACTATGGGGGCCACTTGTTCAGGTAGGGGGCGATCAACCTCGGTTCGGGTTGATTCAGTGAACCGACCAGTTGGGTCGGCAAGGTACGTGATGTGTGAAAAATACGGTTCACACACAGAGGTTTTATGTGATGAATGGGAGAGAATGACAGTACATGACGGGGAGAAATTCCCAAGAGTAGGTAGCTTCAGCACAGAAGTGTTAACGAATTTAAGGAGAAGGATATGTCTCATTAAATCAGCAAAGAGACGAATCAAGCATTATGATTATTTGCAGTTGTGGCAACAGGAGGGTGACATACAGAGAGGATTGGCTCAGGCGGCGGGATCTGGCTCAATCAGAAAACTGATAGCCACGGCCCCACCGCCACCATATATATCGGGAGAGAAATTGGTTGCGGAGAATGACGCACTAAGGTGTAACACACAAACACTTAGCAACTGTGTAAATGTTAAAGATAATGTTAACCAATTAACCAATGCAAGTATTAACCCGTGCAAGTTGTACCCTGTTTTGAACTTTCCTCAGGAGTGTGATCAAGAAGACGAATCGGCAACAATTTCAGCGCTCTCTCTAGCAGCCACCATAACAGAGACCACAGTAGGCACAGCTCCACCCACGAGATTAGTAACAAGGGCCCCTAGCGGAGGGATAGGTGAGGTCGTATCTACAGGTAAGTACGGCACCATACACTATGCTGAAGCCATTTCACCACAGGCTGTAGAACCCACACAGAGTGATATTGTTAGAGTTAATCCTGTTAGGGTAATAGCTGTTCCAAATGGGAAAACTGACACATCAGGAGTCACCCCTGTGAGGAACATTGCCATGTATAGCCCATTTTCCAGAATGGAATTAAGGACCAGAGTGTCTGAATTCCCTGACCCTAGAAAAGACTTAGTTGCCAGCCAAAAATACATCAGAGACCTAGGTAACACTGTAGAGCCCAACAACAAAGACTGGCAGATATTGCTGAGAGCATGTTTACCCTCCAATGTTGACGCAACTCAATGTTTAGCTGACTGTGGATTAGATCAGGATGTACCTCTTACAGATGTGTACAACAAAGACAATGTAAAAAGAATAAGCTTACAGTTAAAGGAGTATTTCCCAGCCGTAGTTAAATGGAACAAAATATTCTCCATTAAACAGAAGGAGTCAGAAACAGCTGCAGAGTATTTTCACAGAGCATTATCAGAAATGGCAAAATACACAGGCATAGAGGACATTAAAACAAACATAAACCATCGAGAAGTAGCAGTATCGGTACTGATGGATGGTTTAAAAGAATCATTAAAGACTAGGGTACAGACCACACAACCATGTTGGCGAGGTCTGTCTGTGGCTACTTTGAGAGAGGCTGCTATTGATCACGATAGGAACATCACCAGACACAGGGAACAACAAAGTGATAAGTTAATGGCAGTAAGTATACAGGCCCTGACCACAAAACAGCCTGTGTTAACATCACCAAACCCTGTGGGTAAGTCAAATGTGATAACATGTTATTTTTGTCACAAACAGGGACACTTTGCACGAGACTGTAGATCGAGAAATGTACAAAAATCTTATCAACCCCCTAGACAACGACACGACACACGACATTGGGAGCAGGGTCCGCAGAAACGGAGTTATGAGCCACATGCAGGGGAAACAAAAAGATACCCCCCAAACAGAGATTGGCAAACCTCTGGTAGTTCCCAGCTAACTCCTTCACAAGTAGTTGCTGCCAGCGGGATTCAGGGAGGTCACCATACCCAATAGGGGTGTGGCCATACCTGTAATCTGCAGCCAGTAAAATTGATTGCAAGCCTTGGAAGTGAACCAGAAATTGCAATCAATGTAGCTGGTAAATCATTAAACTTTCTTGTAGACACAGGGGCGGCCAAATCAGTGATAAATTCGACAGTGGGCATGAGAACCACTGGTAAGACAATTCCAGCCATAGGGGTAACGGAAGTAGTCCAGCACTACCCTGTTAGCAAACCAGCCGAGATTACAGTAGGGCCATTACATACCAAGCATTCCTTTTTGCTGGCTGCATCGGCACCGACCAATCTCCTGGGTAGAGACTTATTGTGTAAAATGGGGTGCGTCATTTATTGTACTCCTGAAGGTGTATTCTTGGACATACCTGAGAATCACGCTCAGGAAGTACGAGACATGTTAGACTCCCCGTCAAAATTAATGTCACATACCATTATGACAAATAGGACTCCCTCCCAAGTAGAAGAAATGACATCTCAGATACCAGAGTCACTTTGGACAAAAGATGGACAGGACACTGGATTAATGGCAAATGTAGCTCCGGTAGTTGTACAAGTAAAAGATGGTAGGATAGCTCCAAAAATCCCACAGTACCCTCTGAAGCCAGAGGTGGAGTTAGGAGTTTATCCCGTAATAGAGCGCTTACTACAACAGGGCATTCTGGTAAGAACGTCCAGCACTGCCAATAGTCCCATCTTCCCTGTTAAAAAGAGTGGGGGGAGGGGTTACCGGCTAGTGCAGGATCTAAGGGGGATTAACAAAATAGTTGAGAGTCAATTCCCCGTAGTGCCAAATCCAGCTGTCATCCTAATGCAAATCCCTCCCACTGCGAAATTTTTCACTGTTATTGACCTCTGCTCCGCTTTCTTTTCGGTACCTCTGCACCCTGACAGTCAATATTTGTTTGCATTCACATACAGAGGAGTCCAATACACATGGACTCGATTACCACAAGGATTCATAGATAGTCCAAGTATATTTTCTCAGGCTTTGCATGATTGTTTACAGTCTTTCCAACCAGTGAGTGGATCAGTATTAATACAGTACGTGGATGATCTACTACTGTGTTCTGATTCATTGGAAGCATCCCTGAAGGATACGAAACAGCTCCTGTTTCATCTTTCAGACACAGGACACAAGGTTTCCAAAGACAAGTTGCAATTATGCCAAACTAAGGTAAAATATTTGGGACACTGTCTAACACAAGGACTGAGACACCTGACCGCTGATAGAATTCAAGCAATTAGAGACATGACTCTGCCACAAACCCAGCAACAGATCAGAACATTTTTAGGAATGTGTGGGTATTGCCGTAACTGGATCCCAGGGTTTTCCATCCTAGCGTTACCCTTGCAGGAAATGGTCTCCTCAAACAAACCTGATCGGATTTCGCATACAGACGAGTCTGAGACAGCATTTGAGAGACTTAAACAGTGCCTAACGCAGGCACCAGCATTGGGTATGCCGGACTATGGGAAACCCTTTGAACTATACGGAACAGAAAGTGCTGGTTGCGCGGAAGGTGTACTAACCCAAAAGCACGGTGATGCCAGCAGGCCGGTAGCATACTACAGCGCTCAGCTAGATACGGTAGCGCGATCCCTCCCCACATGCTTGCGAAGCGTTGCTGCGATAGCATTGCTAGTAACGAAAAGCGAAGACGTCGTGCTAGGTCACAACCTCACAATTCATACACCACATGCAGTGTCAGCCTTGTTAAATTCTGCCCAAACCAGACACGTCTCATCAGCGCGGTTTACAAGATGGGAATTGGCACTAATGGCCCCCGTAAACATCACCATAAGGAGATGCAGTGCATTAAATCCGGCAACATATCTCCCAGGTGTGCCTGGACAGGCACAAAGGGTGGAGGATGAGAGTGGTGGGGAAGGAGAATTTAATACAAATGAAGACACTCATGATTGTATGGAATATTTGACCCAAAATTTTACCGCAAGGCCTGACATCAGTGACAACCCACTGGAAGATGCAGAACTTACGTTCTACACGGACGGTAGTTGTCATAGACAGTCAGACTCGGGAGACTTGTGTACTGGATACGCAGTCGTAGATGACTAAGGCACCATAGAAGCGGAACCGCTAGGCCCACCTCACTCAGCCCAGGTTGCTGAACTGGTCGCCCTAACCAGAGCATGTGAATTGGCTAAGGGCAAATCAGCCAATATCTACACCGATTCTAGATACGCATTCGGGGTAGTCCATGATTTCGGAGCCCTATGGCGCCTCAGAAATTTCATGACGGCAGCTGGTACACCGGTAGCGCATGCAGCTCACATAAAAAGGCTTCTAACAGCGATACAGGAACCCGACAGAGTGGCTGTTATCAAATGTAAAGCACACACATATAGCCAAGACCCAATATCACTTGGTAACAGCCGAGCAGACGAAGCGGCTAAATTAGCAGCTGGTACCCCCAGACAGACAGACACCACACAACTGATGGTATTTAATACCATCAACACACAGAAGTTGTGTGAGATGCAAAATTTGTGTTCCACACAGGAAAAGGCAGTCTGGAAGGCAAAGGGATATGGCCAGGAGTCCTCAGGACTCTGGACGGATGGACAAGGTAAACCGGTGGCCCCCAGAGCATATCTTCCATGTTTAGCTGAGGCAGCTCACGGGCTGACTCATCTGGGCAGGGAAGGGATGTGCAAGTTGGTAAGAGCATATTGGTGTGCCCCAGGATTTTCATCTCATGCGAGTAAAAGAGCAATGTCATGCCTTACCTGTCTGAGAAAGAACATCGGAAAAACAATACCAACAGAACCATCCCATATCCCACCTGCCGGCGGCCCTTTCCAGGTAATACAGATTGACTTTATTCAATTACCCCCTTGTCGAAATTTGAAATATGTACTTGTTTGTATAGATGTTTTCTCAAATTGGGTCGAAGCATTTCCGGCGGCCACAAATACCGCTATGTTTACTGCTAAGAAAATTGTGCAGGAATTTGTATGTAGATATGGTATCCCTAGAATTATCGAAATTGATAGGGGTACCCATTTTACAGGTGATATCTTTCAAGGAATGTGTAAATTGATGGGAATTGATAGCAAGCTGCACACTCCATACCGTCCACAGGCGAGTGCGAAAGTGGAAAGAGTGAACAGCACTATTAAAAATAAACTGAGTAAAGTGATGGCAGAAACAGGATTGACATGGCCAGAAGCTTTACCCATTGTACTGTACAGCATCAGAACCACTCCCAGGTCCCCTCTTAATCTGTCTCCCTTTGAAATCTTGTTTGGTCGACAACCGCATGTTATGATTAACCCTCAGGATGATTTGAAGTGTAACAATGAAGTGACTGTAAAATACTTGATTAACATGAGTAAACAGTTAAGGAATCAAAATGATAATCTGAAGTTAGTGATTCCTGACTTACCAGATAGTAATTGTCATGACATTGAACCTGGGGATTATGTAATGATACGGAATTTTCTACGCTCAGGTTGCCTTATTGACAGATGGGAAGGACCATACCAGGTCTTATTGACTAGCACTACAGCATTGAAGGTTGCTGAGAGAGAGACTTGGGTTCATTCGTCCCACTGTAAGAAGGTCGTTGATCCAGAGAAGTTCTGTGATAAGGAACAGACGGTAGAGGTTGTATCACTAGAGTGTCTGTTCCAGGAGGACTAAGGCGGCACCTGAGCATCGAGAACCACAAGATCAAAAGCAGTTGTCGATCCCCTGTTCCCTTTTATTGTTTTTCTCCAACTTCCCATCCCCTCTCCCTCAAATTATTTTTTTCCCCCTTCTCATTCTTCTCCGTTTCCTCCTACAAGATGGACTTGCCCCAAGAGACTGTGATCCGGATTTTCCTGTTGACCATGATGTTGACCAGAGCAGTCTGTTCCGGCGAGAGTACCATGGAGTTCGAGAGAGGTTCTGGAATGGGTTCTGATGACAGAAATGGAGGCGTAGTTTTCCGAGAACAACATAATCAACAAGCAAAGGCGAGTATCAGAAAACGATCCGATAGCATTGACCATAGAAGGAATTGTGAAGGATTGTTAGCTGAAGAAAACTGTATCTGTCGGCTCTGTAACAATGTCATTGAGGATGGGTGCATAAAGAAATGCCAATCCAGTTTTAATATCCATATGGACCGGCATCCCTTGAGTGACTATCACTCTTTAGTGGGTAGTGTGTTAAATAAAACAGATTGTTGGGTATGTTCTCAAGTACCTCAAGGTCATAGCAAATCAGGGCTAGTACCATTTCCTTTAACGTTAGGGGAGGTACTTGAGTTAAGTGGTGGGAGACCGGTGGACAGGAGGTTTAATATCTCCAGCCCTCCTAGTTTGAAGCTCCACCAATACCATGTGGATAGGTCCCTATTATGTTTTAACATCTCCAATCCCCGAAAGCCGGGAAATTGGGAAGTGTCATGGAGTAATCAAACCATGACCTTTTCACACAGAGCAGATAGAATGCCTACAGATACAGAGCTTATACGCCACATAGCCAGTAGAGGAAAATCTTTCCGGTATAGGTATACCTTAGGAAATAGGATTACGAGAGTTGGAGAGGTATCACCAGGATACTGTGCACATATCGTACAACCTGATACGTGTACTAAGCAGATGGAAGAATTAGGGTTAGGAGATTTCACATGGAAGGTGTGTAATATGGTTATGTCCTACTCCGTCCCATATGTTCTCCCCGATGATGCATATTTCATATGCGGGAGAAAGGCGTATAAGTGGCTTGCCCCAAACTCTGAAGGATTGTGTTATATTGGAAAAGTACTGCCTGAAGTAATGACTGTATCACATGACAAAATGAAAGACATACACCGTATTGCCCAAACTCCTTATACTCATACTCATTACGAGCACATCGTTAAACGGCACCTGATAGAAAGAACAGAGCACCCGGCCTCTGACATGATCAGTGAATCCACCGGGATTCAATTCTTAATCGCGTTAGATATCACTCACACCGCTAGAGGAGTGTTGAATTATAAATACATTTCTGCGCTCACCAATTTGTTAGAT
>NW_026969814.1:0-25960 GCF_028390025.1 Pseudophryne corroboree
GAAAAGCCGTGTACCTATGTATTTTCGTGGCACGCAAAGCATGATCTCGGATAAGTGCTGGCATCGAGCATAAGCTCCGGTTTATCAGGGCTAATTGAATAGCCCCTTAAATATTCAGAGCAGAGTTTTCACAATATGTAAAAAGCAGTAAAAACAGAGGGTAAACTAAAGCAAACATTACATATTAATGTAGTAAATAATGACTACTATAAAAATATTACACATACATTCTCTATCACATGTAGATCAGCGTTTCCCAACTTCAGTCCTCAAGGCAGAAAAACAACCCAGGTTTTAAGGTTGACCATACTTGAGCACAGGTGACATAATTGGTATCTCAGTTATTTTAAATGAATCACATGAACACAATTATGGATATCCTTAAAACCTGAACTGTTCGTGTGCCTTGAGGACTGAGGATGGGAATCACTGATGTGATTGTCATTGATTGAGCTGATTGGTAATGAAGAAATTGGTCAAGAATATTAAAGGACAAATCAAATGTCTGATAGTGTTGTATGTTTGGAGAATAATAAATATATGTACAGTATAAAGAAGGAAGTGTTAGTAAAGTGGTAAAAATATCAGGACTCTCTTGGGGCAATTCAATTCAACTGAATAGCTGAGCTTGGACCTATTCAATTATCAGCATTGCATCTGGGTCTTACTGTAAATTATGATATGCAATTTTCTCCACAATTCAAAAATATAGTAGTTGGACTTGTGTGTGCTATATAAATAACTGTCAATAAATAAATTAATAAATTAATTAGATATTTTAGTGAATTCATTTAAAGTTAAATTAAACATTCTCAGAAGCTAGCTACTCATATCATAATCTGGACAAACTGTAACATTACCTGCCATGGTTTAAAATTAAAAATGTCTTTACAGCTCAAATAAGACAATGTTCCTTCTTTTGATTTGCATTTTTTCATGTCTTCTAAAGCTTTAGCCAAAACATGGACAGCAGCATAATAACTATGGGTATAGTTTAATCCGCTAGTATAGAAAAAGCTGTTATTGATGCTGTCTATGCTCTCTGCTCCTGTGCACACCTTCACTGTAGGATCCAAAGTTATGTTTTTCTGATAGAGAAATTGGCAATCAAAGAGTTTCTCCCAGTATAAGTTCACCCATGAGTCTACTACCTCGGACCGTGGGCGGACCTTGTTGAGGTATTCACTGAATCCAGGAATCACTCTGTTGTTAATAAATAAACCAATGGACCCTGATAACACCTGAGAAAAGCTTCCAGCTAAGAACAAATTAGACATTGACCAACCACCGTTGGACACAAAAATTTTCCCTTTGATTTGCTGTTTCAACATCTCACTCATGATAGGAACCAAATTAGCGTCAGAAGCGAAGATAATAACCACCGTAACTGATGATTCTTTGATGACCTTGACTATGTGTGGGGCATTGCTGTCTGGTTGAGATAAACGAATATATTCAGTGAAGGCCACACATGCTCCAGCCTTTATTATCTCTTCCCTGATTGGCTGAATTCCCTGTAAGCCATAATCATTGTCAACAGCCAACAGACCGACCCAGGTCCAACCAAAGTGTAGAATAAGCTTAGCCAGCCCCTTAGACTGTTCCTTATCACTGGGAACAGTTCTGACAAATGAAGGAAACTTTATTTTATTACTCAGTAGAGAAATACTTGATGATGCACTGATCTGGAAAGATACAGAAGGGACATATAAGTACAGTAACACAATAAGGTTTTACTGTATGCTCTATACAAAAAAACTATAACCAGGCGCTAATGTATCATTACCATATTTAGATAATAGTATTACTGGTAAAAAATCTTTGCTTTATAAACGATATTTCATTCTGCATACAAACCAGCTGCAGGAGAAAGCTTGACTTGGGGTAAGTAAAGTCAAAAAGAACCGGCACTACACAGTCCCGGTAACACTAGAACAACAAACGAATCCCCTCCTGCGCTATAAATGTTATGATATGGCTCAGAGTTCAATAAAAAACAAATATATAACTTATTATATTATATATATTTTTTATTTTATTTAATAGTATTTCATATAAATATATAAATGAAATACACTTCAGACCGGTCAATATGAAAAAACATTAACAAATCTCTTGCCTAACTAAAGGAGGTGGATCTTAGATAAACTTCTGTGCACAGAAAAAATGTAAAAATATGTAAAATAAATAAAAAAATCAGTCCATAAGAAAAAGGTTACCAGCTAGATTCACACCCATGAAATAGGTATATTTACTGTATGCTCTATGGTTGATCAGGTGAAATCTGTAGGCTCTGCATGCTTATATAGAGTTTGTGCATGGATCTGAAGAGCCTGAGTAGACTCAGAGCCATGGACAACTAGTGACAAGTTATTCCTTTGTCTCATGCACATTTCAATTTACAAATTATGCATTTTACGGTGCATTAATTAATTCAATTAACTGCTAATATTAATTAACTGCTGTGAGTCACATAACTCACAACCTCAAACACCTGCTATCTCCATAACCTGGACATTTCTTGCTGAACTCCCTGCCTGGACATTGCGGTGATTTACCACTTTGCTTGATGCTTTTAGTGATAGCTTTTTGATTTTCAAAAACTTCTCTGACTTCGTCATTTCTGTACAGTATGTGGTAGTCAATAGGTCAACACCAAATAGCTGACATGATCAATAGGTTGACATGGTCATTAGGTCAACCTATGAAAGGGCGACAGTGCTTATGGTCGGCAGGTACAAAAGGTTGACAGGTTCAAATGATCGACATAACGATGGTCGACATACATATGGTCGACGTGATAATTATTTTTTTTTATTCTACTTTTTCATAGTTATAGCCATGACACTACGATTGGAAATAGTAACCTGCCCGTAGCATGGCGAGCATAGTGTGCCATGTGAGAGGGGTGTCCACGTGCTGAGATGGCTGAAACAACATCATAACATCTCCTGTTTATTCCTCTTACAATACACTACTGTAGTTGTACTTTTATCTTCCACTGTTCTCTGAACGGCCTTTTTCTTGATTATGATTAGCATTACTGCCTCGCACCTCTGAGGTCACGGGCTTGAGTCCTACCATGGCTTTCCTTGTGTGGAGTTTGTATAATCTCCCCATACTTGCGTGAGTTTCCTCTGGTACTCCGGTTTCCTACCACACTCCAAAAATATACTGATAGGTTAATTGGATCCCAATAAAAAAACATTAACCCTAGCATATAAGTGTATGTGTGTACATAGGTAGATTAGATGGGCCAAGTGTTTCTTATCTGCAGTCAAATTCTGTTTCTATGTTTCTCTCAACTGCTTACTGGCTTGAGTACAAACTACTCCTTTCAACTTATCAATTTTCCCACTACTATTGACTGCGACCATGTGTCCTCAACCCCATCCAATACTCATACTCACCCATTGCCCTCATCTCGTTCCCAAACCCAGCCCAACCTCATCAACAACCCTTCTAATATCTACCCACTTCTATCTCTAACTTTCTGCTTTGTCATCTGTAATTCCAGATCCACTCATTATCCATGACCTCTTCAGCTCCAAATCTCCTGCCACACTACTCCACTATCTGCTGCCTGGCACCCATTCCTCCATCCACCTGATGCCTCCGGATTGTGCCTACTTCTGGACCTCCACTCCTGTCTACAGTCCACTTGTTCTCATTCTGAGGGTATTCCCCACCCTCACGACTGGACCACCTTGCTCCCTTATTGCTGTAAATATCATCTTCTGTTCCTTGAAACATGTGAAATCTCATGACATTACTTTTTTATTGACAGCACAACCATTTTAATACTGCATTTTATTGTATTTTGCTCTTCATCTTATATTTTCTTCCTGTATCCTCTACTGACTTCTTTACCTCTACTCTTTGTACACCCTGCCAGCAGCAACCTAAGAAGTGTGCCCAAGATCTCTGCCTCAGATGGTTCCTCATTGGGCAGGATGGGTCCTTGTATAGCTTATCTCCTGCAGTGTAACCTTCATAGTGCGCTCAACATTGCTGCCTCACCTGGAATGCTCATGGATTGGATGAAAAATACATGGAGTTGATAGTTACGTTAAAAACCCTACTCCTAGCATTAGGACTCTGCAACCATCCCAATTTTGTGTCATCTCTTCTAGGTGTGAACTATTCCTCGCAGGGTAATCCTATGAAATTTGCCCAAGATGGCTGCGTTGCCTGGTAACTTTAGTGGGTGGAATACATAACCTATGGAGTTTATTATCCTGCATTATGCTTATTGTGATCTCTAAGGTTTTTTGTTTTTTTTTGTGTGTGTTTTTCTACTTGCTGTAATAATCCTTTGTAGTATGTGCTATGTATCTTATGTGTGTATCTTATGTGTATAATGACCTTGAGTCTTGTTGGAGAATAGAACTACATAATAAAATTCTTCTTCTTCTTTTTTTCTTTTTCTTTTCTTCTTCTTCTTCTACATCTGTAGAGACTAGAGTAGGCTTGGGCATACTGTATCTATTTAACAATGATCAATGTACTAAATAGTTTACTCAGCACATTGTTATAACTGCTAGATACTGATCATGCACACGTGTGGCACTTAGCAGACACAATGGCCCTCATTCCGAGTTGTTCGCTCGTTCTTTTCCTTCGCATCGGTGCGATTTTCCGCTAACTGCGCATGCACAATGTTCGCACTGCGGCTGCGCCAAGTAAATTTGCTAAGAAGTTTGGAATTTTACTCACGGCATTACTGTTAGGGTCTCCTGCCCTGTGCTGCCACGTCGTCATGGCAACCAGGGGACAGGTGCTAGCGGAGTAACCTGAGCGCAGCTGATACTCCGATTCGGGTCTTTTGCTGTGCAGTGGTTACAGGCAGGGGATCCGGTGCTGGTTTTTGTGCTCACAGTCTGTGAGGTCTGAGTGGGGCGTGGACAGCACCTGCTTTATAAGGCCTCTTCTCAGATTAAGCAGATGCTGCTGAATCTTTGTTGGTTAGTCAGTTCCTGAAAATTAGCCAGTACTGTGTAGCTTTGTATTTGTTATTGCTTACTGCAAATAGGCCTGGGGATTTGGTATTACACTCTGCCAATCCAGACCTAGCAGTAAGACTGGAGTCAGTCGTTTAACCTGCTGAGGTTCTTTTGCTATTCTGTGAACCCAGCAGGTTTGTGGCTGTACTTTCAGACCTGCCTGCATAATCCTCTCTCACTGTGCAGGGCGTCCATGTGTCAGTTTAGTGGCAGTAAGCTGAACCTGGGCCCTGCAAGTGAGAATTAGGATTGTGGAGACTCTCCTTGTGTCTACTATTCCATCTCTGACCAATGAGTTTGCTGCCACACCCATTGGTAACCCTTTAGGGTTTTGCTGTTGCCCTTAGCAACAGCATTTCGGGTTCTCTACGTATTAAAACACAACATCTTGCTTTTTTCATCTGAGCATTTGTAATACTAGGGAGACACCCAGTTTCTTAGCCTCTGGGCTTCTCTGTTCACTTTGTGTTGGTTTTGTTACCCTATCACTTTCTGTGTACGTGATGTCATATTTCCCAGTCTGTCTGTTAGTTCATTTGTTTTGCATCCCTCTCTGTTCAGACACCAGTACATTCCTGCAGGCACTGGTGTGCATAACAATTACAAGGTTTTTTCTTCGTTCTGGTGATCGTAATGTGATTGACAGGAAGTGGGTGTTTCTGGGCGGAAACTGGCCGTTTTATGGGAGTGTGTGAAAAAACGCTGCCATTTTTGGGAAAAAAGCGGGAGTGGCTGAAGAAACGGAGGAGTGTCTGGGCAAACGCTGGGTGTGTTTGTGACGTCAAACCAGGAATGACAAGCACTGAACTGATCGCACTGGCAGAGTAAGTCTCGAGCTACTCAGAAACTGCAAAGAAAAATCTTTTCGCAATATTGCGAATACTTCGTTCGCAATTCTGCTAAGCTAAGATTCACTCCCAGAGGGCGGCGGCTTAGCGTGTGCACTGCTGCGAAAATCGGCTAGCGAGCGAACAACTCGGAATGAGGGCCAATATGTTATATTTCACATTCCAAACCATGATCATCCCTAGTCCGTGTTATTAAAAGTAAAATAAAGGCAATACAATGAATATTCTTCTTTGCATTTAAAGTTCTTTACTTGAGGGCCCATAATGAAAACTAAATATACTTACCTGAGGGTATCTTAAGACCCCCAACATATTTGCCAATGTCATTGAGTTTGTGGAAAAGAAAGATCCAACAACAGCACTGAAGGCTGATTGCCCACGACACCTGTAGTTGGGGATGGCCATACTGGATTCAGATAGGAAATGTAAGGCTCCTTGTACTTCATAGTGAGGTACATTACACGTCTTATATACCTGCAGCCCTAGCGTCCTGTTGCCGAGAACATTGGGGTTCATGTTAATCTCTTCTACAGCAAACATTATGGTTAGAAGTTGTTGGTAGGAGTCCAACCTGAACCTTCAGGACAGAAAATAATACAAGACATGGTAAGGAAAGGCGTTATTTGCATGGAACAAAATATAAAAATTGAACATTAGTAGAAACAGTGTAAATATATCTAGAAAGGCTGATAGAAAATGCAAATTAACAGTCTGGTAAGAACCCTACCAATCTTAGTGCTCCATAGTGAGAGGACTATTTCTGTAGACCCCACACCAAGGGGGGAATTAAATGAGGTGTGAGTTTGGAACTGCAAGGCAAATTCATGGCAAATTTGCATTGCAAACTACATTTATAATTCAAACCAATCCCCCCCAAAAAAATTATACATCAAAATCACTGGAATTATACGTCAAAATCACTGGAATTATACATCCAAATCACTGGAATTATACGTCCAAATCACTGGCATTATACGTCAAAATCACTGGAATTAAATGGCAAAATCACTGGAATTATACGTCCAAATCACTGGAATTATATGGTAAAATGGATGTTGAGGGCTTCCATCGTCATGTGAAGCTGAACCACTAGTCATGAACATATGCCAGGGCCTCAGACGTTCCTTGACACTCCGTGTCATAAATAGCATATTGGCAAGTTTACGCTTCTCCTCAGACCATTTAACTTTCTTTTTTTGGGTCTTTTTACTGAACTTTGGCTTTTTGGATTTTACATGCCCTCTACTATCACATTGGGCATCGGCCTTGGTAGACGACGTTGATGGCATTTCATCGTCTATGTCATGACTAGTTGGAGCAGCTTCAGCACTAGGAGGAAGTGGTTCTTGATCTTTCCCTATTTTATCCTCCAAATTTTTGTTCTCCATAATTTTTCTGGAGTTATATAATACAATATGCGGCACAGGAATGACTGATGCACAGGACACTACCACTGGTCTGATGCAGCACAACACAGCAACACTGTAAGGGACTTGTTGTTATTATTATTAATATACGACAGCACTGGACATATGGCAGCAGAGTATACCACTGTGACTGCCTGGTCACTGGAATGACTGATGGCTGATGACACAGGACACTACCACTGGTCTGATGCAGGACAACACAGCAACACTGTAAGGGACTTGTTGTTGTTGTTATTATGATTATTATTATTATTATTATACGGCAGCACTGGACATATGGCAGCAGAGTATACCACTGTGACTGCTTGGTCACTGGAATGACTGATGGCTGATGTACAGGACACTACCACTGGACTGATGCAGCACAATACACCACAACTGAACTGATGCAGCACAACACAGCAGCAATGGACATATGGCAGCAAGAGGACACAACCACTGTGACTGGACAAATACAGCACAAGACACGGACACTGAGAGAATGGAGACACGTCCTCTCTCTACACTCTCTAATGCCGGAGTGAAAATGGCGGGGACGCGCGGCTCCTTATATGGAGTCCAAACCCTGCGAGAATCTCGGGAAAACCCGAGCCTGACTCGGATCCGGGCTCGAATGGTGAAGTCCGGAATGGTTCGGTTTTCTGAGAACCGAACCCGCTGATCCCTAATGTATGTATATATATATATATATATATATTTAGTGACTTCCCATTGGAAGTGCAACCTGCCAGTCACTCTCAGGACAGGCAGTCTTATTGCGACTAACAGAGAACATGCTTCCTGTGAAAAGTCACTCCCTGCCTTTCAGGTAGCCCTACCCAGCTTCTATGGGCTGCAGCCGATGCAGTCTATAGAAGCCAGTGTTTTGACATGCTCAGTCCCCACCTCTGGTTATGCACAGGCATCCTTTCAGGTGCCATTACGCAGATAGGGAGCCTCCAGCGGTTCATCTATACTGACAGCAGCACAGCTGATTACTGGCTGAAGGGTGCTAGGAGGGCCGTTAAGTTGGCAGATTGCAGCAGTTTAGTGTGGGACAGGAGAAGACCTGAAGGCAAGCCCATTTACCCCAACCACCAGTCCTTATTCTCTGGCCTTTCAAGAAAATGCAATACCTGCATTAGGGAGCATTATCTCACTGCACCAGCATTACTGTGAAGGCAAGCTAGACTGTAAAACACACCTCAGCAGTCCTGCCTCACTTCATCAGCATCTCTGAGGGCTTCAATCTATTGATGTTCTTAGTCCTGTTAGCCAATCAATTGTCAGGTGGTGGAGGCAGAGGATTAATTGAGCAAGAGAGGCATAATAGCCAATACACTAAGTTGCATTGTCGGGAGAGTAAGGAGGTGGTACTGTATCTGACCTCACATTATTTAGACAGTAAATACACCTGCACCACGAGTAGGAACCTCTTTCTCCACCAGTTTGCTGAAGCTTTCACCTCCCAATAGACCATGAGGGATCAGTGAGCAAAACACATATACTACTCCAGATTACTATCTGTAAACTTTCTAGCCAACCACCTTGTGACATGCAGTTAGTACGGCTGGGGCCCCGGAGTAGTTCATTTACAGCAATCAGTACTAGGTAATACCCCAGAAGTTGTCATGGAGAAAGATGGGAATTCAAACTATTGAAACATCTCTCCTCTGTGCCCCACAAGAAACTACTCTGCATCATAGCAAACATCATTAACACCTCCAGCTCAGCAAATCTTCCTCTGCTATCTGTGCCGCATATATCTGGAGACTTACCTGTTCTATTCATTTATAAAATGGAGAGATATAGGGATCAGCAAAGTATATGTGCACTGACGAAAGCATCTTGGCCATTAAGGGTAGACTATATTAGCGGAATAAACCTAGGGCCTAATTCAGACCTGATCGCAGCAGAATTTTTTTTCTAATGGGCAAAACCATATGCAGTGCAGTTGAGGCCGATGTAACATGTGCAGAGGGAGAGAGATAGATTCGGATGGGGTGTGTTCAAACTGAAATCTAAATTGAAGTGTAAAAATAAAGCAGCCAGTATTTACCCTGCACAGAAACAATATAACCCACCAAAATCTAACTCTCTCTGCACATGTTACATCTGCCCCACCTGCAGTGCACATGGTTTTGCCCATTAAAGAAATATTTTGCTGCTGTGATCAGGTCTGAATTAGGCCCCTAGTCCTGACAAAGGTACTTAAGTGAAGTGGTGTAATGTGCTCAGTTTTTTGTATACAGTGTTATGCCTTGAAGCTAGTATGTGCAAACTGTAATCTTTAAAGAAAGTGTAATGGGAGATATTGAAATGTTGTAATGTGTTTGTTAATTGTTGCAGTGGAGGAAAATGAAGGATATTTTGATTGTTACATTTGCAGAATACTAATGTTTCTATTCAAACAGCTCCAAAACTAGAGTTCTAGCACAATAATCTGATTTATTTATTGTCGTAGTGTATTGTACTGTATATGTAAATGTGTGTGATTTGAATTAATATATTTTGAGAAATTGTTACTGTAACTGTGAATAACTTTTTTTATTAATCCCAGCTATATCCCTTTGTGCCTGAAGAAACTCTCCTTACAATAATTTTTCTAGTGAGTCAAGAGGAAAAGGTAAATCAATTTATCACTCCTGTACACAATCTAGTGGAGTATCACACAGGTATTTTCTATATCATCGCCTTTTACATCAAGTGACTATTACTGCAAAATTGCCTAAAACACCCTGCAAGTTGCAGTAACTTAAAAAAATGAAAAAAAGCTAAATCAATACCATGATTGCTTAGCACTAGGTAATAAATAGTTGATTTATTGTTATAAGTAGATTTAAGCAGGTTCTATTGTAAGTTATTTGGGAAATCTATGATGGTCTAATCCCCACACACCATTTGTTTGTTTAAGTTTTATTACCTCAAATGGGTAATGGGCTAGGGTTTGGTCCAATTAATCAATGTGCTTACAAACACGTTTGTTGGTCTTGATATTAATGTGTAATCTGGCTGAATCAGACTGGGATGAATGTTATGGATGACTGTTTCTAAGGATGTCCTCTGTGACTTATACTGGACTTAAACTGGACTTAAACTGGATTTATACTGGACTTAAACTGGACTTAAACTGGATTTATACTGGATTTATACTGGGTTTATACTGGATGGACACTGAAATGAAACAAAAAACAAATGCAAAATAACCTTCAAAAGCCAACACTAGTTGGACTGTATCCCAACTACAGATGTATGTTCATTTTCAATGTTCTCCAATCCTCACTGACTCAGGGAACTATACAATCACTTTCCGCTAAAACCCCCCCCCCCCCCAAAAAAAAAAAAAACACCCAAAAACCTGTAATGCAATTTTTAATCGGACCCTACAATTACCTGAAAAAACAATTTTTCACCAAGAAGCATAGTTATTGAAGGAACATAGACTTGCTTTTTGCTAACTCTGTGTAATTTTCCATTTTACTACGGCAAAACATTTGCCTTACTGTTAACCTGTAGACATTAACCACATTTTAAATACTTGCAAATCATCTTTATTTCTGCAGTTTTGCTGCTCTCTCATTCAGCCACCACTCCTCCTCCTATTCTCATTTTACTACCACTATTTACCCCATCCACACTATGGCCAGGCTGGCAACATCCCCCATTTATCCTTGTTTTCCTAATCCTTTATTCTGTCCACTGGTACCACCTCTATCCTTCTCTCCCAGTCTCCTACATCTCATGCTCTCTCCTCTCCTCTGTCTCCCATCCTCTTCTCTGCCTCCCTTCCCCTCCTCTTCTGTTTCCCCATGGCACTCTACTTCTGCCCCCTCACATGCTCTCTACCCCACCACTCAACCCTGCTCTCTCCCTCCTCTACCTGTCACCTCTTCTCCACCACTATCATTCTACACTCCCTCCCTGCCTCACTCCTGCAGTCTCCCTTCCTAGCCAAGGACCCAGCACCATCATTACACACTCTATATCCCTTCCTTCCAAATTACCTCAACACTCCGGCAACCCTAATAATCTCATTCACATCTTTCCCACAAACTCCTATCCTGTGCCGTCTGGAATGCCAGATCTGTTTGCAACAAACTGGTCCCCACTCATGACCTTTTCATTTCCAATTCCCTGCACCTCCTGGCCATTACAGAAACCTGGATTACTCCCTATGACACCACTTTTCCTGCTGCTCTCTCTGCTGGGGGCCTCACATTCTCACACACACCCCAACCTGGGGGTCGCCATGGTGGTGGTGTTGGGATCCTTTTACCCTCAACCTACACATACCAACTTATACCTCCAGAACCATCCCTTACATTCTCTACATTTGAGGTCCATGCAATATGCCTTTACCAACTAACTAATCTTCGAGTCGCTGTTATTTACCATCCACCTGGCATTTCCTCCAAATTCCTTGACAACTTTACTTCCTGGCTACCTCACTTCCTTTCTTTTGGCATTCCCTCCATTATCCTAGGTGATTTCAACAACCCTATCGATAACCCCACAAAATCACCTGCCTCTAAATTCCTTAATCTCACCTCTTCACTTGGTCTCTCCCAGTGGACCACCTCACCCTCCCATGTGAATGGGAGCTCACTGGATCTGGTTTTCACTCACCGCTGTGATATTTCTGACTTCTCCAATTCCCCTTTTCCACTCTCTGACCACCACCTGATCTCTTTCAACTTATCTATCTCTGCTTCCCATCTCTCCCTCCTAAGGCTACCATCACTAAGCGTAACTTTAAGGCTATTGACACCTCATCCCTATCCTCCCTGTTCGACTCACTTCTATCTCTGGTATTCTCTCTCACACATGCCCTGAACAAGCCACATCCCTATACAATTCATCTCTTACTTCTGCTCTTGACTCTGTTGCTTCACCAACCATTATTCACCCTCGCAGATTAACACTTCAACCCTGGCACACCAAATGCACCAGATATCTTCACAAATGCTCATGTACTGCTGAGCGACAGTGAAGGAAATCACGCTCTATGGCAGGCTTCCTCCATTTAGAATTCATGCTCTCATCCTTCAGTGCTGCCCGTTCCCTCTCTAAAAAGTCATACTTCAAAATGCTCATCTCTACCCAGTCTTCCAACCCCCTGGTGCCTCTTTGCCACTGTAACTCCCTCCTCTGCCCACTACCACCTCCTCTCCCTTTCTCATTGTCTGCTCTTAACTTTGCACTTATTTTACATCCAAGATTGACTCCATGCATCAGGACATCACATCCCACCAGACCAGCCACCAGCCACCACCCATCCCTTTCCACCCATCCTTTTCCACCCCTCCCTTTCCCACTCACCAACTCTGACATCTTTCTCCCATGTATCTGGTGAAGAAGTCATGTCCCTCATCCGTTACTCCGCCCACCACCTCCCCACTTGACCCTTTCCCCTCCCACCTCCTCCGCTACCTCTCTCCTTCTGCCTGTTCCCATCTTACCCACCTTCTCAATCTTTCCATCTCATCAGGCACTGTCTCCTCTGCCTTCAAGCATGCACTCATCTCCCCTATTCTTAAAAAGCCTACACTTGCTCAAAACACCCTCTCAAACTATCGACCCATCTCCTCCCTTTTGTCTCCAAACTCCTTGAGCGTATTGTCTATAACCGCCTCTCTGCCTTTCTTTCCTCCCACTCACTTCTTGACCCATTCCAGTCTGGTACCAATCTCTTCACACCTCTGAAACTGCCCTCACAAAAGTGTGCAATAACCTCCATGCAGCCAAATCTAAGGGCCACTACTCTCTGCTTATTCTTATTGACCTCTATGCTGCTTTTGACACTGTGAACCATCTTCTTCTTCTGCAAATCCTTCACTTTCTTGGTCTGCGTGATACTGCCCTCTCCTGGCTGTCCTCCTACCACCCTGATCGTTCTTTCTCTGTCTACTCTCATGACACTACCTCCCCCCCACTTCCACCAACTGTTGGTGTCCCCCAAGGTTCTGTTCTTGGTCCTCTCCTTTTCTCTCTCTATACGTTCTCTTTAGGCGAACTCATTAGTTCTTTCAACTTCCAATATCACCTCTATGCTGATGACACTCAAATCTACCTTTCCTCCCCTGATCTCTCCCTGGCTCAACCCACTTGTACCTCCAATGGTCTCTCTGCTATCTGTTCCTGGATGTCCCAAGATTGAGCTGATCATCTTCCTACCCTCCCGCACATCCTCACCTTCCACAATCTCATTATCCATTGATGGCACGACTATCTCCTGTAGCCCCCAAGTACGCCGTCTTTGTGTAATCTTTGACTCCTCCCTCTCCATCAAACTACATATTCAGCACCTCTCACAAACGTGTCATTTTCATCTCAAAAACATTTCCAGGATCAGACCCTTTCTCACCCAGGATGCCACCAAGACATTTATCCACTCACTGATTATTTCCAGACTGGATTACTGTAATCTCCTGGCCTCCCTGACAATTACCTCTCTCTACTCCAATCTATCCTAAATGCTGCAGCACAGCTCATCTTCCTCACCAAACGCACCACGCCCACTTCCCCTCTCCTACAAGCCCTTCACTGGCTTCCCTTCCCTTTCAGAATCCAATTCAAATTTTTCACACTCACTTACCCTCACCCACTCCTCTCCCATTTACATCTCTGACCTTATCTCCCTTTACTCTCCCACCCGTCCTCTTCGCTCCGCTAATGCACGCCGACTCTCCTGCCTACTTATTACTTCCTCCCACTCCTTTCTCCAAGATTTTTCATGTGCTGCTCCCTTTCTCTGGAATTCTCTAACTCTCCCCCTCAGACTCTCCACCTCTCTACAGAACTTCAAACGGGTTCTCAAGACCCACTACTTCACCAAACCCAGCCAAATCTCATCCTAACCCTCTGTTCCACGCTCGGTCTACCCCATCTGTGTCACTCATGTCTGTCTGACCCTCCCCCTTAGAATGTAAGCTCTCACGAGCAGGGCCCTCTTCCCTCATGTGCTTATACTTTTCTTACTTTAATAATCCTCAACTGCCCAGATCCCGCAGTTTTTTGGCCACCTGGAACTTATCTCAGTGTTGTTTACTGGTGTAGATATGCTTAGTTACCCTGTACTTGTCCGATATTGTCTTCTACTGTAAGTCACTGTTTTCCTGTTTTGATTATGTGCATATGTACTCTGTAATTGCGCGCTGCGGAACTCTTGTGGCACCATATAAATAAAGAATAATAATAATAATAATAATACATACTTACGGTGCACATTTGATTCTGGGAGGTCGAACAGTAAAGAGATATTTTTGGTAGACTTTATCCAAAAAAATAGGCATCAACACTCCTATCATAACATCTCCAGGTTGTGTTAACCCCTCAAGAGGAGGGACATCCAGTCTGCAACTCTGGTCCATAGAATGAATCAATTGAAGGAGAACAAAAATTGTCATAAAACAGGTTATTGAAGAGAAACTGATCATTTTGTACAAAATGTTGAAAGTTACCTATAGTATAGAAAAGGATGACATGTCAGACGTACACTATAACATCAATACAGTTAAATAAGAAGTGGATACATAAAACAGTGGGAGCTCTATAAATGTTATATATATATATATATATATATATAAAATATAAATTATTAACAATTTCTTATACAGTGCAGCATAATCCGTTGCATTTTACAATTGGAGCAACTGTAATAGAACAAAACTGTGTAATAACAGACAGTCATAAAGGTAGGAGGGCCCTGCTCGCAAGCTTACAATCTATAGGCAAATAGCTATTTATACACAAGGATAGGTGCTATCTATTGCACAAAGGGGGTCATTCTGACCCGATCGTACGCTGCAGTTGTTCGCAGCGGTGCAAATGAGTCTGAACTGCACATGCGCCGCGACCGCAATACATAGGTGCGTCGCTGCCCGGCGACGGTAACTGCTTTGACAGCAGGATGGGGTTTCTGGGTGGCAACTGACCATTTTCTGGGAGTGTCGTGGAAAACGCAGGCGTGTCCAAGCGTTTGCAGGGCGGGTGTCTGACGTCAATTCTGGAGACGTGACAGGTTAAGGTGATCGCAGTGTCTGGGTAATTTCAGAGTTACTCAGAAACTGCACAAAAACTTTTTGCACAACTCCCCTGCACAAGCGATCGCACACTTGCTATGATAAAATACACTCCCCCACAGGCGACGACTATCTGATCGCACATCTGCAAAAAACTGCTACCGCATGATCAACTCGGAATGAGGGCCAATTATCCATTAGATTGCAAAGGTTTTTAATGGTCTGTATGATATGGTCACACAGCAATATTGGACATGGGTCAAGAGGATGGGAAAGTGAATAAAAAGACAAAATATGTGAGGTTATATGTAGTGATGTGAACCGGGAATTTTTTGTGTTTTCTGTTTTGGTTTTGGATTCGGTTCCGCGGCCGTGTTTTGGATTCGGATGCGTTTTGGCATAACCTCCCTGAAATTTTTTAGTCGGATTCAGGTGTGTTTTGGATTCGGGCGTTTTTTTTTACAAAAAACCCTAAAAAATAGCTTAAATCATAAAATTTGGGTGTCATTTTGATCCCATAGTATTATTAAACTCAATAACCATAATTTCCACTCATTTCCAGTCTATTCTGAACACCTCACACCTCACAAATTTATTTTCAGTCCTAAAATTTGCACCAAGGTCGCTGGATGACTAAGCTAAGCGACCCAAGTGGCCGACACAAACACCTGGCCCATCTAAGAGTGGCACTGCAGTGTCAGACAGGATGGCAGATTAAAAAAAATAGTCCTCAAACAACACATGATGCAAAGAAAAATAGAGGTGCACCAAGGTCGCTGGATGGCTAAGCTAAGCGACCCAAGTGGCCGACACAAACACCTGGCCCATCTAGGAGTGGCACTGTAGTTTTCTAGCGAGAGGATGAGTGCTTCCATCCTCATGTGAATCTGAACCACTAGCCATGAACATTGGCCAGGGCCTCAGCCGTTCCTTGCCACTCCGTGTCGTAAATGGCATATTGGCAAGTTTACGCTTCTCATCAGACACTTTTAATTTAGATTTTTGGGTAATTTTACTGACCTTTTATAGTATACTTGACAACACAGATGTAGAGCAGTGGACTACTGTACCGTACTGCTATATATTATATACTGGTGGTCAGCAAAATTCTGTACTGTCCTCCTACTATATATACTGCGCACAACTAAAATGCACCACAGGTATGAATGGATAGTATACTTGACGACACAGAGGTAGGTGGAGCAGTGGACTACTGTAAAGTACTGCTATATATTATATACTGGTGGTCAGCAAAATTCTGCACTGTCCTCCTACTATATATACTGCACACAACTAAAATGCACCACAGGTATGGATGAATAGTATACTTGACAACACAGAGGTAGGTAGAGCAGTGGCCTACAGTACCGTACTGCTACATATTATATACTGGTGGTCAGCAAAATTCTGCACTGTCCTCCTACTATATATAATGCGCACAACTAAAATGAAACACAGGTATGGATGGATAGTATACTTGACGACACAGAGGTAGGTAGATCAGTGGACTACTGTACCGTACTGCTATATATTTTATACTGGTGGTCAGCAAAATTCTGCACTGTCCTCCTACTATATATACTGTGCACAACTAAAATGCACCACAGGTATGGATGGATAGTATTCTTGACGACACAGAGGTAGGTAGAGCAGTGGCCTACTGTACCGTACTGCTATATATTATTTACTGGTGGTCATCAAAATTCTGCACTGTCCTCCTACTATATATACTGCGCACAACTAAAATGCACCACAGGTATGGATGGATAGTATACTTTGTGACACAGAGGTAGGTAGAGCAGTGTACTACTGTACCGCACTGCTATATAAATTGGTGGTCAGCAAAATCCTGCACTGTCCTCCTACAATGCAGCACAGATATGGAGTGTTTACAGGCAGAGAACGTAGATATTTGCAGCACACTGAGCACAGATATTTGCAGAACACAGAGCACAGATATTTGCAGCACACTGAACACAGATATTTGCAGAACACAAAGCACAGATATTTGCAGCACACTGTACAAAGAAAGAGCTGAGAGGACGCAGACACATCCTCTCGTTATCATCTTCAAAGCACGAGTGAAAATGGCGGCGACGCGCGGCTCCTTATATAGATAACAGAAAAAGAGGATAGTGTACCTGGATGGCGCAATGCTGCTTTAGCACTTGAAGGTTTAAAATGAATGTCACCACATTCCGCATACACAATTGAAACAAAAAACATAAACCTCCCTAGTGCATGTAGCGCAAGAGCATGTAACAGAAGAGAACAAAAATCAAAATGAAATATGTACGTCCCTGTTTTAAGACTGTAGAATCAGGTATTTGATTTTCAGGTTCTCCAGACCGATGATGTTCAATATAGATGTCACAACGAGGAATATGAAAATAAAGAACATAAGAACCAATGTGTAGTATTTCACATAAGAATTTGTTTCAATCCCAAAAATTTCTTAAGATGAATATAGATGAAATGACTGTTTGAATACGGTGCGTACCCCAAAACTCACAAAAGAGAGTGGTGTACAGGACACATAATATAGAATACGAATCTCGCGAGAATCCGACAGCGGGATGATGACATTCGGGCGCGCTCGGGTTAACCGAGCAAGGCGGGAGGATCCAAGTCTGCCTCGGAACCGTGTAAAATGGGTGAAGTTCGGGGGGGGGGGGGGGGTTCGGATTCCAAGGAACCGAACCCGCTCATCACTAGTTATATGTGGGCTGTACAGAGGGGATGTAAGTAGATAGGGAGGCACTAAAGGCTAAGTTGATGGTCCGGAGTTTTGATAAGCATTCCTGAAGAGGTGAGTTTTTAGGGAAAACTTGAAGGTTTGGAGACTATGGGGGTAATTCTGAGTTGATCGCAGCGGGAACTTTGTTAGCAGTTGGGCAAAACCATGTGCACTGCAGGGGAGGCAGATATAACATGTGCAGAGAGAGTTAGATTTGGGTGTGGTGCGTTCAATCTGCAATCTAAATTGCAGTGTAAAAATACAGCAGCCAGTATTTACCCTGCACAGGTTGCACCTCTTTTTCAGGTTATAGCACAATCAATTTGTCTACCGCAGAGACCAAGCTCCTTCTCCTCTGCCCTGATGACGGGGTCCGCAGCGGCCCGGAAATGTTAACGTCGGCAGTTATGAAGACTTACAAAAGACTGTGAGCTACACAATAATGACAAAAATTATGCTGGTACCACTTCATTCTCTTATAAATAAGCTTTGAATCAAATCCTTGGAGTACCGTGCCTTCAGTCAGCACACACAGCTGTCCGTTTTGCAACCATGTTCATTACAACAAAGGCACCCAGGTAGACGCAGCATCATTTAGAGTGCTGGATCTTCGTGACTTTTATATATATATATATATAGTGATTTAAACGACCTGAAAATATACAGTGGATTTTTTTTTTGTGAGCACACTCCCGTATGGGCAAAGTGCATGAACATCCAGTCTCTGTATTAATAGTCAGGTCTTCTTGATATTATTCATTGTAATATGCTGTTTGGGTTTTATGTAAATGTTTTATATGTACATTTGAATACATTTTAAAAATATAAAATATATCGACATTGGTGTTGTAAGAAAAGGGACATTAGGTCCATAGAGGATAATTTTAAAATATATCCTGAGTATATTGGTGCACCTAAGGAATTTATTGTGATATATATATATATATATATATATATAGAAAGGAATTATTGCGCCACTTGTGTTTACCAACGATTACAGACCATATAATGTACCATGCAAGTATAATTGACACTCCCTAGAGATTCAAAAGGGCGTCTGCTGACCCCCAAAACAGGGATGGCAGTTCCCTGTAGAATGAACTTAATAGAATAAGGGGGGAGGGGATATAGCGACCAATGGTGTCTTAAAAAGATAAAAGCTCACACTGTAGGTAGATAAATATAGAAATAAAATACACAAAAAGAAAACCAATAATAGCAGCACTGAATTCAATTAATACTAAAAATTAAAAAATGAGATGGATTGAATGAAAACAGATTAAAAAATGTATTAATAACTCTGATTAATAACCAATTAAAAGTCAATGTGACCACCGGCAGAATAAGTGAACCAGAAATGTCCGTTCCTTTTAAATAACTGGACACCAGTTTAGGCAGAATATACAGGCTTAGGAGCTGATTGCACAGTCCCGAAAAGGGTTATTACCGCTTCTTAGGCCGCTGGAGGGAGAAATATCCCATAGATGATCCTTCAATTGGGAGTTGGTAGCATATTTTCAATCCTCACCAGTATGCGGAGCTTGACTTGCGGGATGGTCCTAAGTACGCCTGTTAAAATCCACCAAATAGCAAACTCTGGGCATCCAGTATGGTCCGGGCACTGGTTCAGCAACAAAGCAACGGTGATCAGGGTGGCAACTGACGCGTTTCGCTGCTGGTCCTGCAGCTTTTTCACCTTTGCTTTGTTGCTGAACCAGTGCCCGGACCATACTGGATGCCCAGTGTTTGCTATTTGGTGGATTTTAACAGGCGTACTTAGGACCATCCCGCAAGTCAAGCTCCGCATACTGGTGAGGATTGAGAATATGCTACCAACTCCCAATTGAAGGATCATCTATGGGATATTTCTCCCTCCAGCGGCCTAAGAAGCGGTAATAACCCTTTTCGGGACTATGCAATCAGCTCCTAAGCCTGTATATTCTGCCTAAACTGGTGTCCAGTTATTTAAAAGGAACGGACATTTCTGGTTCACTTATTCTGCCGGTGGTCACATTGACTTTTAATTGGTTATTAATAGTGATGAGCGGATTCGGTTTTACTCGGTTTTACTCGGTTTTACTCGGTTCTCAAAACGGCATCTTATTGGCTCACGGATGTCACGTGTTTTGGATAGCCAATAAGATGCCGTTTTGAGAACCGAGTAAAACCGAGTAAAACCGAGTAAAACCGAACCTCGCTCATCACTAGTTATTAATCAGCGTTATTAATAAAAAAATGTAATCTGTTTTCATTCAATCCATCTCATTTTTTAATTTTTAGTATTAATTGAATTCAGCGCTGCTATTATTGGTTTTCTTTTTGTGTATGCTTAGGTATCAGGATTGACTAATCCTGTTATATAGCAGCAGCTTTAGAAAAACAGCCCATATTGCGCCCGAGCACCGTTCTTGGTATTTTCCATAGAAATAAAATACAATTTATTCACATAAAATTTTTACAGCAAATCTCTTTAAAAATGGCATAAAAACAATATACACATAAAATATAATACACGTTAAAATATATATATATAAACAGATTTTTGCTTAACTGGGTATGAGGTCACTGCCAGGTTTTCCAACGCGTTTCGTCATTCAGACTTCATCAAGGGGTATATATACAGACACTCACTTTTGCAAAAGAAAAGAAAAAGAGACCAGCACTCACGTTTTGATGATGAAAAGAAAAAAGGGGTTTCAACTCTCCGTGGTTTTCGTCAGGGCCCCTGACGAAAACCATAAAGAGTTGAAACGGCCGTCGGGCTGTAGTACTAGGATAATGTCCAGATGTTTCTTCTGTAAGGAATAAACCCCTTTTTTCTTTTCATCATCAAAATGTGAGTGCTGGTCTCTTTTTCTTTTAATTTGCAAAAGTGAGTGTCTGTATCAATTTCCAGGACCCTGCACCACCATGTCAATTTTATTTGATTTTTACTGAGTGTTGTCATTTTGCTATGTGTTTTATATATATATATATATATATATATATATATATATATATATATATATATAGAGAGAGAGAGATGTAACACCCACAAACACATAACATTTACAGTGCCGAACACTTAAACTAAATTGTGGGGTGCTGATGTAAATCAGGTTCGGGTGATCAGAGCGGCAGACCTGCTTTACCTCTCAGACACAATGACAACACAAACATATGCAGGATACAACTCCATTTTATTATCCTAACAAAATTTCAAGTGGCAGGTAAACAGGAAACAGGTGCACAGTTGAAGCAGGCTGGTTATGGCTTCTAAACTAAAGTCTCAGGTAACCAGCGTCGGCAATACGGGTAACAGGTAAGTAGGAACTTGTGCACAATTAAAGCAGGCTGGTTATGGCTTCTAAATAACAGTCTCAGGTAACCAGCGTCGGCAATGCAGGAGGCAGGTAAGCAGGAACTTGTGCACAATTAAAGCAGGCTGGTTATGGCTTCTAAATAACAGTCTCAGGTAACCAGCGTCGGCAATGCAGGAGGCAGGTAAGCAGGAACTTGTGCACAATTAAAGCAGGCTGGTTATGGCTTCTAAATAACAGTCTCAAGTAACCAGCGTCGACAATACAGGTAGCAGGTAAGTAGGAACTTGTGCACAAATAAAGCAGGCTGGTTATGGCTTCTAAATAACAGTCTCAGGTAACCAGCGTCGGCAATGCAGGTAGCAGGTAAGCAGGAACTTGTACACAAATAAAGCAGGCTGGTTATGGCTACTAAATAACAGTCTCAGGTAACCAGCGTCGGCAATGCAGGAGGCAGGTAAGCAGGAACTTGTGCACAATTAAAGCAGGCTGGTTATGGCTTCTAAATAACAGTCTCAGGTAACCAGCGTCGGCAATGCAGGAGGCAGGTAAGCAGGAACTTGTGCACAATTAAAGCAGGCTGGTTATGGCTTCTAAATAACAGTCTCAGGTAACCAGCGTCAGCAATGCATTAACATTAGCTTTCACACTGCTGGGCGGAGCTTGCATAAAAGGAACTATAGCTGCCAGCTTAACTCAATAGCAGATAAGTACATTCACATTGACTTTAACACTGCTGGGCGGAGCTTGCATAAAAGATGTAAATTTCATCAACTATAATCATTGGCTTAAGACACACCCCTCTTCAATTATAATAGAACTGAGGGTACCGTTCATAAAGGGGAGCCCACCCCCCTTTGAACAGTATGCAGGGGCACTGAGGTAATGAGGAGAGCTCACCCCCTCCATTAAACTTGTTTTGCAGGACCCAAGGGGCTTAGAGGTGCCTATCCCCTTTTTAATAAAATGTTCCCCATTTGTAGAGTCTTGCAGCGGAGGGCATTACAGGGGCAGAGTGTTGCAGCGAAAGGGTTGCATTGATCTCACCCCCTGCTGCGGCGCTTCTGCCACCTCCGATCCTCCGCATCTTCAGCGCTGCTGTCTGGAGTCTCCCTCCTCCTGCTGGCGATGTCTTCGTCAGCTCCGGTCCGCAGCGTCCTTTCCACACTGGGGTCTTCTCACTGCAGCCGCCGGTCCGCGCCACTGGTCACGGGATCCTCTCCTCTGTACCGCACTACCGCCGTCCGTCTGCGCCGTCATCACTCCACAGCCAGGGGTCCTCGCCGGGGGTCTTCTCTGCAGGGTCGTCTTCCGCGTTGCCTTCTTTCTCACCCGCTGCCGCTCCTTGGAATCCAGGGGACGGATGTCATCACTGCTCTGCTGGACGGGCTACGGTTCCTCCGGCCCAGCGCTCCAGTCTCTCAGCAGCGGCGGCTCTTCTCCGCACTCCATCCCCGCTGGCACTGACGCAGCCAGCTCTTCTTCTCAGGCAGTGTCTCCGGCATTCTCCTGGCACTGGTGCTCCGGTCGCTGGTTCTCCCCTCGGCTTCTTCTCTGCGCAGACGGCCCTCAGACACTGGCAGGCAGCTCTGGACACTACATGGCTTTACTTCCCCAGGTACATATTCCCATTCCTCCAGGGTCTCACCCTCTCCTGTGCTGTGAGGCTTCTTTTAAGGGTACTGGTGCTCCTCCACCTCCCCTCTCCTCTATGATGACTGGCTCCCGGGGCCCCAGCAACAGACCACCCCCTGGTCACTCTGCCCTACAACCCAGGGGACCCAATCAGCTGGGGACCTGTTTCCCGGACTTTTTATGTTGCTGGGTAAGAGTTGACAGGACCAGAGAATTGGCGGCAAAATCCCTGTCCCAATCTGGCAGGGAATATCACAGTTCAGCCCACGATCTACCCTGGGACTTGTAGTTCCACAATGTAAACATAATAAAAAAAAATCACAAGGGGATCCCCATGGTGCAATAGCTTCAGGGTATTACATATATATATATATATATATATATATATATATATAAAAACTATATGAGTTATTAATTTGCAGTGACAGTGATGTGTATAGATGAGGGTGTATGATGGAGGTGCAGTGACAGTGATGTGTATAGATGAGGGTGTGTGATGGACGTGCAGTGACAGTGATGTGTGTAGATGAGGGTGTGTGATGGAGGTGCAGTGACAGTGATGTGTATAGATGAGGGTGTATGATGGAGGTGCAGTGACAGTGATATGTATAGATGAGGGTGTGTGATGGAGGTGCAGTGACAGTGATGTGTATAGATGAGGGTGTGTGATGGAGGTGCAGTGATAGTGATGTGTATAGATGAGGGTGTGTGATGGAGGTGCAGTGACAGTGATGTGTATAGATGAGGGTGTGTGATGGAGGTGCAGTGACAGTGATGTGTATAGATGAGGGTGTGTGATGGAGGTGCAGTGACAGTGATGTGTATAGATGAGGGTGTGTGATGGAGGTGCAGTGATAGTGATGTGTATAGATGAGGGTGTGTGATGGAGGTGCAGTGACAGTGATGTGTATAGATGAGGGTGTGTGATGGAGGTGCAGTGACAGTGATGTGTATAGATGAGGGTGTGTGATGGAGGTGCAGTGACAGTGATGTGTATAGATGAGGGTGTGTGATGGAGGTGCAGTGACAGTGATGTGTATAGATGAGGGTGTATGATGGAGGTGCAGTGACAGTGATGTGTATAGATGAGGGTGTGTGATGGAGGTGCAGTGACAGTGATGTGTATAGATGAGGGTGTATGATGGAGGTGCAGTGACCGTGATGTGTATACTGTATAGATGAGGGTGTGTGATGGAGGTGCAGTGACAGTGATGTGTACAGATGAGGGTGTGTGATGGAGGTGCAGTGACAGTGATGTGTATAGAAGAGGGTGTGTGATGGAGGTGCAGTGACAGTGATGTGTATAGATGAGGGTGTATGATGGAGGTGCAGTGACAGTGATGTGTATAGATGAGGGTGTGTGATGGAGGTGCAGTGACAGTGATGTGTACAGATGAGGGTGTATGATGGAGGTGCAGTGACAGTGATGTGTATAGATGAAGGTGTGTGATGGAGGTGCAGTGACAGTGATGTGTATAGATGAGGGTGTGTGATGGAGGTGCAGTGACAGCGATGTGTATAGATGAGGGTGTGTGATGGAGGTGCAGTGACAGTGATGTGTATAGATGAGGGTGTGTGATGGAGGTGCAGTGACAGTGATGTGTATAGATGAGGGTGTGTGATGGAGGTGCAGTGACAGTGATGTGTATAGATAAAGGTGTATGATGGAGGTGCAGTGACAGTGATGTGTATAGATGAGGGTGTGTGATGGAGGTGCAGTGACAGTGATGTGTATAGATGAGGGTGTATGATGGAGGTGCAGTGACAGTGATGTGTATAGATGAGGGTGTGTGATGGAGGTGCAGTGACAGTGATGTGTATAGATGAAGGTGTGTGATGGAGGTGCAGTGACAGTGATGTGTATAGATGAGGGTGTGTGATGGAGGTGCAGTGACAGTGATGTGTATAGATGAGGGTGTGTGATGGAGGTGCAGTGACAGTGATGTGTATAGATGAGGGTGTGTGATGGAGGTGCAGTGACAGTGATGTGTATAGATGAGGGTGTGTGATGGAGGTGCAGTGACAGTGATGTGTGTAGATGAGGGTGTGTGATGGAGGTGAAGTGACAGTGATGTGTATAGATGAGGGTGTGTGATGGAGGTGCAGTGACAGTGATGTGTATAGATGAGGGTGTGTGATGGAGGTGCAGTGACAGTGATGTGTATAGATGAAGGTGTGTGATGGAGGTGCAGTGACAGTGATGTGTATAGATGAGGGTGTGTGATGGAGGTGCAGTGACAGTGATGTGTATAGATGAGGGTGTGTGATGGAGGTGCAGTGACAGTGATGTGTATAGATGAGGGTGTGTGATGGAGGTGCAGTGACAGTGATGTGTATAGATGAGGGTGTGTGATGGAGGTGCAGTGACAGTGATGTGTGTAGATGAGGGTGTGTGATGGAGGTGAAGTGACAGTGATGTGTATAGATGAGGGTGTGTGATGGAGGTGCAGTGACAGTGATGTGTATAGATGAGGGTGTGTGATGGAGGTGAAGTGACAGTGATGTGTATAGATGAGGGTGTGTGATGGAGATGCAGTGACAGTGATGTGTATAGATGAGGGTTTGTGATGGAGGTGCAGTGACAGTGATGTGTACAGATGAGGGTGTGTGATGGTGGTGCAGTGACAGTGATGTGTATAGATGAGGGTGTATGATGGAGGTGCAGTGACAGTGATGTGTATAGATGAGGGTGTGTGATGGAGGTGCAGTGACAGTGATGTGTATAGATGAGGGTGTGTGATGGAGGTGAAGTGACAGTGATGTGTATAGATGAGGGTGTGTGATGGAGGTGCAGTGACAGTGATGTGTATAGATGAGGGTGTGTGATGGAGGTGCAGTGACAGTGATGTGTATAGATGAGGGTGTGTGATGGAGGTGAAGTGACAGTGATGTGTATAGATGAGGGTGTGTGATGGAGGTGCAGTGACAGTGATGTGTATAGATGAGGGTGTGTGATGGAGGTGAAGTGACAGTGATGTGTATAGATGAGGGTGTGTGATGGAGGTGCAGTG
>NW_026969815.1:0-25837 GCF_028390025.1 Pseudophryne corroboree
AAGTTTAAAGCAGAAATTGGGGCACTTTTGAAATTTTCATTTTTGACCAAAATCGACAGGTCCGGGGCTTAGGGAATTTCTCATATGCCACAAAACGGTTGAAGCTCCTCTTCAAAAATGATGCTCCGAAATCAACTTCTGTCACCTTAGTGATACATTTTGGGATAGTACCTAAAGTTTAAAGCAGAAATTGGGGCACTTTTGAAATTTTCATTATTGACCAAAATCGACAGGTCCGGGGCTTAGGGAATTTCTCATATGCCACAAAACGTTTGAAGATCCTGTTCAAAAATGATGCTCCGAAATCAACTTCTGTTACCTTAGTGATACATTTTGGGATAGTACCTAAAGTTTAAAGCAGAAATTGGGGCACTTTTGAAATTTTCATTTTTGACCAAAATCGACAGGTCCGGGGCTTAGGGAATTTCTCATATGCCACAAAACGGTTGAAGCTCCTGTTCAAAAATGATGCTCCGAAATCAACTTCTGTCACCTTAGTGATACATTTTGGGATAGTACCTAAAGTTTAAAGCAGAAATTGGGGCACTTTTGAAATTTTCATTTTTGACCAAAATCGACAGGTCCAGGGCTTAGGGAATTTCTCATATGCCACAAAACGGTTGAAGATCCTGTTCAAAAATGATGCTCCGAAATCAACTTCTGTCACCTTAGTGATACATTTTGGGATAGTACCTAAAGTTTAAAGCAGAAATTGGGGCACTTTTGAAATTTTCATTTTTGACCAAAATCGACAGGACCGGGGCTTAGGGAATTTCTCATATTCCACAATATGGTTGAAGCTCCTCTTCAAAAATGATGCTCCGAAATCAACTTCTGTCACCTTAGTGATACATTTTTGGATAGTACCAAAAGTTTAAAGCAGAAATTGGGGCACTTTTGAAATTTTCATTTTTGACCAAAATCGACAGGTCCGGGGCTTAGGGAATTTCTCATATGCCACATAACGGTTGAAGCTCCTGTTCAAAAATGATGCTCCGAAATCAACTTCTGTCACCTTAGTGATACATTTTGGGATAGTACCTAAAGTTTAAAGCAGAAATTGGGGCACTTTTGAAATTTTCATTTTTGACCAAAATCGACAGGTCCGGGGCTTAGGGAATTTCTCATATGCCACAAAACGGTTGAAGCTCCTGTTCAAAAATGATGCTCCGAAATCAACTTCTGTCACCTTAGTGATACATTTTGGGATAGTACCTAAAGTTTAATGCAGAAATTGGGGCTCTTTTAAAATTTTGATTTTTGACCAAAATCGACAGGTCCGGGGCTTAGGGAATTTCTCATGAGCCACAAAATGGTTGAAGCTCCTGTTCAAAAATGATGCTCCAAAATCAACTTACTGTCACCTTAGTGATACATTTTGGGATAGTACCTAAAGTTTAAAGCAGAAATTGGGGCACTTTTGAAATTTTCATTTTTGACCAAAATCGACAGGTCTGGGGCTTAGGGAATTTCTCATATGCCACAAAACAGTTGAAGCTCCTGTTCAAAAATGATGCTCCGAAATCAACTTCTGTCACCTTAGTGATACATTTTGGGATAGTACCTAAAGTTTAAAACAGAAATTGGGGCACTTTTGAAATTTTCATTTTTGACCAAAATCGACAGATCCGGGGCTTAGGGAATTTCTCATATGCCACATAACGGTTGAAGCTCCTGTTCAAAAATGATGCTCCGAAATCAACTTCTGTCACCTTAGTGATACATTTTGGGATAGTACCTAAAGTTTAAATCAGAAATTGGGGCACTTTTGAAATTTTCATTTTTGACCAAAATCGACAGGTCCGTGGCTTAGGGAATTTCTCATATGCCACAAAACGGTTGAAGCTCCTGTTCAAAAATGATGCTCCGAAATCAACTTCTGTCACCTTAGTGATACATTTTGGGATAGTACCTAAAGTTTAAAGCAGAAATTGGGGCACTTTTGAAATTTTCATTTTTGACCAAAATCGACAGGTCCGGGGCTTAGGTAATTTCTCATGAGCCACAAAATGGTTGAAGCTCCTGTTCAAAAATGATGCTCCAAAATCAACTTACTGTCACCTTAGTGATACATTTTGGGATAGTACCTAAAGTTTAAAGCAGAAATTGGGGCACTTTTGAAATTTTCATTTTTGACCAAAATCGACAGGTCCGGGGCTTAGGGAATTTCTCATATGCCACAAAACGGTTGAAGCTCCTGTTCAAAAATGATGCTCCGAAATCAACTTCTGTCACCTTAGTGATACATTTTGGGATAGTACCTAAAGTTTAATGCAGAAATTGGGGCACTTTTGAAATTTTCATTTTTACCAAAATCGACAGGTCCGGGGCTTAGGGAATTTCTCATATGCCACAAAACGGTTGAAGCTTCTGTTCAAAAATGATGCTCCGAAATCAACTTCTGTCACCTTAGTGATACATTTTGGGATAGTACCTAAAGTTTAAAGCAGAAATTGGGGCACTTTTGAAATTTTCATTTTAGACCAAAATCGACAGGTCCGGGGCTTAGGGAATTTCTCATATGCCACAAAACGGTTGAAGCTCCTGTTCAAAAATGATGCTCCGAAATCAACTTCTGTCACCTTAGTGATACATTTTGGGATAGTACCTAAAGTTTAAAGCAGAAATTGGGGCACTTTTGAAATTTTCATTTTTGACCAAAATCGACAGGTCCGGGGCTTAGGGAATTTCTCATATGCCACATAACGGTTGAAGCTCCTGTTCAAAAATGATGCTCCGAAATCAACTTCTGTCACCTTAGTGATACATTTTGGGATAGTACCTAAAGTTTAAAGCAGAAATTGGGGCACTTTTGAAATTTTCATTTTTGACCAAAATCGACAGGTCCGGGGCTTAGGGAATTTCTCATATGCCACAAAACGGTTGAAGCTCCTGTTCAAAAATGATGCTCCGAAATCAACTTCTGTCACCTTAGTGATACATTTTGGGATAGTACCTAAAGTTTAAAGCAGAAATTGGGGCACTTTTGAAATTTTCATTTTTGACCAAAATCGACAGGTCTGGGGCTTAGGGAATTTCTCATATGCCACAAAACAGTTGAAGCTCCTGTTCAAAAATGATGCTCCGAAATCAACTTCTGTCACCTTAGTGATACATTTTGGGATAGTACCTAAAGTTTAAAACAGAAATTGGGGCACTTTTGAAATTTTCATTTTTGACCAAAATCGACAGATCCGGGGCTTAGGGAATTTCTCATATGCCACATAACGGTTGAAGCTCCTGTTCAAAAATGATGCTCCGAAATCAACTTCTGTCACCTTAGTGATACATTTTGGGATAGTTCCTAAAGTTTAGAGCAGAAATTGGGGCACTTTTGAAATTTTCATTTTTGACCAAAATCGACAGGTCCGGGCTTAGGGAATTTCTCATATGCCACAAAACGTTTGAAGATCCTGTTCAAAAATGATGCTCCGAAATCAACTTCTGTCACCTTAGTGATACATTTTGGGATAGTACCTAAAGTTTAAAGCAGAAATTTGGGCACTTTTGAAATTTTCATTTTTGACCAAAATCGACAGGTCCGGGGCTTAGGGAATTTCTCATATGCCACATAATGGTTGAAGCTCCTGTTCAAAAATGATGCTCCGAAATCAACTTCTGTCACCTTAGTGATACATTTTGGGATAGTACCTAAAGTTTAAAGCAGAAATTGGGGCACTTTTGAAATTTTCATTTTTGACCAAAATCGACAGGTCCGGGGCTTAGGGAATTTCTCATATGCCACAATTTGTTTGAAGCTCCTGTTCAAAAATGATGCTCCGAAATCAACTTCTGTCACCTTAGTGATATATTTTGGGATAGTACCTAAAGTTTAAAGCAGAAATTGGGGCACTTTTGAAATTTTCATTTTTGACCAAAATCGATAGGTCCGGGGCTTAGGGAATTTTTCATATGCCACATAACGGTTGAAGCTCCTGTTCAAAAATGATGCTCCGAAATCAACTTCTGTCACCTTAGTGATACATTTTGGGATAGTACCTAAAGTTTAAAGCAGAAATTGGGGCACTTTTGAAATTTTCATTTTTGACCAAAATCGACAGGTCCGGGGCTTAGGGAATTTCTCATATGCCACAAAACGGTTGAAGCTCCTGTTCAAAAATGATGCTCCAAAATCAACTTCTGTCACCTTAGTGATACATTTTGGGATAGTTCCTAAAGTTTAAAGCAGAAATTGGGGCACTTTTGAAATTTTCATTTTTGACCAAAATCGACAGGTCCGGGGCTTAGGGAATTTCTCATATGCCACAAAACGGTTGAAGCTCCTGTTCAAAAATGATGCTCCGAAATCAACTTCTGTCACCTTAGTGATACATATTGGGATAGTACCTAAAGTTTAAAGCAGAAATTGGGGCACTTTTGAAATTTTCATTTTTGACCAAAATCGACAGGTCCGGGGCTTAGGTAATTTCTCATGAGCCACAAAATGGTTGAAGCTCCTGTTCAAAAATGATGCTCCAAAATCAACTTACTGTCACCTTAGTGATACATTTTGGGATAGTACCTAAAGTTTAAAGCAGAAATTGGGGCACTTTTGAAATTTTCATTTTTGACCAAAATCGACAGGTCCGGGGCTTAGGGAATTTCTCATATGCCACAAAACGGTTGAAGCTCCTGTTCAAAAATGATGCTCCGAAATCAACTTCTGTCACCTTAGTGATACATTTTGGGATAGTACCTAAAGTTTAATGCAGAAATTGGGGCACTTTTAAAATTTTGATTTTTGACCAAAATCGACAGGTCCGGGGCTTAGGGAATTTCTCATGAGCCACAAAATGGTTGAAGCTCCTGTTCAAAAATGATGCTCCAAAATCAACTTACTGTCACCTTAGTGATACATTTTGGGATAGTACCTAAAGTTTAAAGCAGAAATTGGGGCACTTTTGAAATTTTCATTTTTGACCAAAATCGACAGGTCCGGGGCTTAGGGAATTTCTCATATGCCACAAAACGGTTGAAGCTCCTGTTCAAAAATGATGCTCCGAAATCAACTTCTGTCACCTTAGTGATACATTTTGGGATAGTACCTAAAGTTTAAAGCAGAAATTGGGGCACTTTTGAAATTTTCATTTTAGACCAAAATCGACAGGTCCGGGGCTTAGGGAATTTCTCATATGCCACAAAACGGTTGAAGCTCCTGTTCAAAAATGATGCTCCGAAATCAACTTCTGTCACCTTAGTGATACATTTTGGGATAGTACCTAAAGTTTAAAGCAGAAATTGGGGCACTTTTGAAATTTTCATTTTTGACCAAAATCGACAGGTCCGGGGCTTAGGGAATTTCTCATATGCCACAATATGGTTGAAGCTCCTGTTCAAAAATGATGCTCCGAAATCAACTTCTGTCACCTTAGTGATACATTTTGGGATAGTACCTAAAGTTTAAAGCAGAAATTGGGGCACTTTTGAAATTTTCATTTTTGACCAAAATCGACAGGTCCGGGGCTTAGGGAATTTCTCATATGCCACAAAACGGTTGAAGCTCCTGTTCAAAAATGATGCTCCGAAATCAACTTCTGTCACCTTAGTGATACATTTTGGGATAGTACCTAAAGTTTAAAGCAGAAATTGGGGCACTTTTGAAATTTTCATTATTGACCAAAATCGACAGGTCCGGGGCTTAGGGAATTTCTCATATGCCACAAAACGTTTGAAGATCCTGTTCAAAAATGATGCTCCGAAATCAACTTCTGTTACCTTAGTGATACATTTTGGGATAGTACCTAAAGTTTAAAGCAGAAATTGGGGCACTTTTGAAATTTTCATTTTTGACCAAAATCGACAGGTCCGGGGCTTAGGGAATTTCTCATATGCCACAATTTGGTTGAAGCTCCTGTTCAAAAATGATGCTCCGAAATCAACTTCTGTCACCTTAGTGATATATTTTGGGATAGTACCTAAAGTTTAAAGCAGAAATTGGGGCACTTTTGAAATTTTCATTTTTGACCAAAATCGATAGGTCCGGGGCTTAGGGAATTTTTCATATGCCACATAACGGTTGAAGCTCCTGTTCAAAAATGATGCTCCGAAATCAACTTCTGTCACCTTAGTGATACATTTTGGGATAGTACCTAAAGTTTAAAGCAGAAATTGGGGCACTTTTGAAATTTTCATTTTTGACCAAAATCGACAGGTCCGGGGCTTAGGGAATTTCTCATATGCCACAATATGGTTGAAGCTCCTGTTCAAAAATGATGCTCCGAAATCAACTTCTGTCACCTTAGTGATACATTTTGGGATAGTACCTAAAGTTTAAAGCAGAAATTGGGGCACTTTTGAAATTTTCATTTTTGACCAAAATCGACAGGTCCGGGGCTTAGGGAATTTCTCATATGCCACAAAACGGTTGAAGCTCCTGTTCAAAAATGATGCTCCGAAATCAACTTCTGTCACCTTAGTGATACATTTTGGGATAGTACCTAAAGTTTAAAGCAGAAATTGGGGCACTTTTGAAATTTTCATTATTGACCAAAATCGACAGGTCCGGGGCTTAGGGAATTTCTCATATGCCACAAAACGTTTGAAGATCCTGTTCAAAAATGATGCTCCGAAATCAACTTCTGTTACCTTAGTGATACATTTTGGGATAGTACCTAAAGTTTAAAGCAGAAATTGGGGCACTTTTGAAATTTTCATTTTTGACCAAAATCGACAGGTCCGGGGCTTAGGGAATTTCTCATATGCCACAAAACGGTTGAAGCTCCTGTTCAAAAATGATGCTCCGAAATCAACTTCTGTCACCTTAGTGATACATTTTGGGATAGTACCTAAAGTTTAAAGCAGAAATTGGGGCACTTTTGAAATTTTAATTTTTGACCAAAATTGACAGGTTCGGGGCTTAGGGAATTTCTCATATTCCACAATATGGTTGAAGCTCCTGTTCAAAAATGATGCTCCGAAATCAACTTCTGTCACCTTAGTGATACATTTTTGGATAGTACCAAAAGTTTAAAGCAGAAATTGGGGCACTTTTGAAATTTTCATTTTTGACCAAAATCGACAGGTCTGGGGCTTAGGGAATTTCTCATATGCCACAATATGGTTGAAGCTCCTGTTCAAAAATGATGCTCCGAAATCAACTTCTGTCACCTTAGTGATACATTTTGTAATAGTTCCTGAAGTTTAAAGCAGAAATTGGGGCACTTTTGAAATTTTCATTTTTGACCAAAATCGACAGGTCCGGGGCTTAGGGAATTTCTCATATGCCACAATATGGTTGAAGCTCCTGTTCAAAAATGATGCTCCGAAAATCAACTTCTGTCACCTTAGTGATACATTTTGGGATAGTACCTAAAGTTTAAAGCAGAAATTGGGGCACTTTTGAAATTTTCATTTTTGACCAAAATCGACAGGTCCGGGGCTTAGGGAATTTCTCATATGCCACAAAACGGTTGAAGCTCCTGTTCAAAAATGATGCTCCGAAATCAACTTCTGTCACCTTAGTGATACATTTTGGGATAGTACCTAAAGTTTAAAGCAGAAATTGGGGCACTTTTGAAATTTTCATTATTGACCAAAATCGACAGGTCCGGGGCTTAGGGAATTTCTCATATGCCACAAAACGTTTGAAGATCCTGTTCAAAAATGATGCTCCGAAATCAACTTCTGTTACCTTAGTGATACATTTTGGGATAGTACCTAAAGTTTAAAGCAGAAATTGGGGCACTTTTGAAATTTTCATTTTTGACCAAAATCGACAGGTCCGGGGCTTAGGGAATTTCTCATATGCCACAATTTGGTTGAAGCTCCTGTTCAAAAATGATGCTCCGAAATCAACTTCTGTCACCTTAGTGATATATTTTGGGATAGTACCTAAAGTTTAAAGCAGAAATTGGGGCACTTTTGAAATTTTCATTTTTGACCAAAATCGATAGGTCCGGGGCTTAGGGAATTTTTCATATGCCACATAACGGTTGAAGCTCCTGTTCAAAAATGATGCTCCGAAATCAACTTCTGTCACCTTAGTGATACATTTTGGGATAGTACCTAAAGTTTAAAGCAGAAATTGGGGCACTTTTGAAATTTTCATTTTTGACCAAAATCGACAGGTCCGGGGCTTAGGGAATTTCTCATATGCCACAATATGGTTGAAGCTCCTGTTCAAAAATGATGCTCCGAAATCAACTTCTGTCACCTTAGTGATACATTTTGGGATAGTACCTAAAGTTTAAAGCAGAAATTGGGGCACTTTTGAAATTTTCATTTTTGACCAAAATCGACAGGTCCGGGGCTTAGGGAATTTCTCATATGCCACAAAACGGTTGAAGCTCCTGTTCAAAAATGATGCTCCGAAATCAACTTCTGTCACCTTAGTGATACATTTTGGGATAGTACCTAAAGTTTAAAGCAGAAATTGGGGCACTTTTGAAATTTTCATTATTGACCAAAATCGACAGGTCCGGGGCTTAGGGAATTTCTCATATGCCACAAAACGTTTGAAGATCCTGTTCAAAAATGATGCTCCGAAATCAACTTCTGTTACCTTAGTGATACATTTTGGGATAGTACCTAAAGTTTAAAGCAGAAATTGGGGCACTTTTGAAATTTTCATTTTTGACCAAAATCGACAGGTCCGGGGCTTAGGGAATTTCTCATATGCCACAAAACGGTTGAAGCTCCTGTTCAAAAATGATGCTCCGAAATCAACTTCTGTCACCTTAGTGATACATTTTGGGATAGTACCTAAAGTTTAAAGCAGAAATTGGGGCACTTTTGAAATTTTAATTTTTGACCAAAATTGACAGGTTCGGGGCTTAGGGAATTTCTCATATTCCACAATATGGTTGAAGCTCCTGTTCAAAAATGATGCTCCGAAATCAACTTCTGTCACCTTAGTGATACATTTTTGGATAGTACCAAAAGTTTAAAGCAGAAATTGGGGCACTTTTGAAATTTTCATTTTTGACCAAAATCGACAGGTCTGGGGCTTAGGGAATTTCTCATATGCCACAATATGGTTGAAGCTCCTGTTCAAAAATGATGCTCCGAAATCAACTTCTGTCACCTTAGTGATACATTTTGTAATAGTTCCTGAAGTTTAAAGCAGAAATTGGGGCACTTTTGAAATTTTCATTTTTGACCAAAATCGACAGGTCCGGGGCTTAGGGAATTTCTCATATGCCACAATATGGTTGAAGCTCCTGTTCAAAAATGATGCTCCGAAATCAACTTCTGTCACCTTAGTGATACATTTTGGGATAGTACCTAAAGTTTAAAGCAGAAATTGGGGCACTTTTGAAATTTTCATTTTTGACCAAAATCGACAGGTCCGGGGCTTAGGGAATTTCTCATATGCCACAAAACGGTTGAAGCTCCTCTTCAAAAATGATGCTCCGAAATCAACTTCTGTCACCTTAGTGATACATTTTGGGATAGTACCTAAAGTTTAAAGCAGAAATTGGGGCACTTTTGAAATTTTCATTATTGACCAAAATCGACAGGTCCGGGGCTTAGGGAATTTCTCATATGCCACAAAACGTTTGAAGATCCTGTTCAAAAATGATGCTCCGAAATCAACTTCTGTTACCTTAGTGATACATTTTGGGATAGTACCTAAAGTTTAAAGCAGAAATTGGGGCACTTTTGAAATTTTCATTTTTGACCAAAATCGACAGGTCCGGGGCTTAGGGAATTTCTCATATGCCACAAAACGGTTGAAGCTCCTGTTCAAAAATGATGCTCCGAAATCAACTTCTGTCACCTTAGTGATACATTTTGGGTTAGTACCTAAAGTTTAAAGCAGAAATTGGGGCACTTTTGAAATTTTCATTTTTGACCAAAATCGACAGGTCCAGGGCTTAGGGAATTTCTCATATGCCACAAAACGGTTGAAGATCCTGTTCAAAAATGATGCTCCGAAATCAACTTCTGTCACCTTAGTGATACATTTTGGGATAGTACCTAAAGTTTAAAGCAGAAATTGGGGCACTTTTGAAATTTTCATTTTTGACCAAAATCGACAGGACCGGGGCTTAGGGAATTTCTCATATTCCACAATATGGTTGAAGCTCCTCTTCAAAAATGATGCTCCGAAATCAACTTCTGTCACCTTAGTGATACATTTTTGGATAGTACCAAAAGTTTAAAGCAGAAATTGGGGCACTTTTGAAATTTTCATTTTTGACCAAAATCGACAGGACCGGGGCTTAGGGAATTTCTCATATGCCACAAAACGGTTGAAGCTCCTGTTCAAAAATGATGCTCCGAAATCAACTTCTGTCACCTTAGTGATACATTTTGTGATAGTACCTAAAGTTTAAAGCAGAAATTGGGGCACTTTTGAAATTTTCATTTTTGACCAAAATCGACAGGTCCGGGGCTTAGGGAATTTCTCATATGCCACAAAACGGTTGAAGCTCCTGTTCAAAAATGATGCTCCGAAATCAACTTCTGTCACCTTAGTGATACATTTTGGGATAGTACCTAAAGTTTAAAGCAGAAATTGGGGCACTTTTGAAATTTTCATTTTTGACCAAAATCGACAGGTCCGGGGCTTAGGGAATTTCTCATATGCCACAAAACGGTTGAAGCTCCTGTTCAAAAATGATGCTCCGAAATCAACTTCTGTCACCTTAGTGATACATTTTGGGATAGTACCTAAAGTTTAAAGCAGAAATTGGGGCACTTTTGAAATTTTCATTTTTGACCAAAATCGACAGGTCCGGGGCTTAGGGAATTTCTCATATGCCACAAAACGGTTGAAGCTCCTGTTCAAAAATGATGCTCCGAAATCAACTTCTGTCACCTTAGTGATACATTTTGGGATAGTACCTAAAGTTTAAAGCAGAAATTGGGGCACTTTTGAAATTTTCATTTTTGACCAAAATCGACAGGTCCGGGGTTTAGGGAATTTCTCATATGCCACACAACGGTTGAAGCTCCTGTTCAAAAATGATGCTCCGAAATCAACTTCTGTCACCTTAGTGATACATTTTGGGATAGTACCTAAAGTTTAAATCAGAAATTGGGGCACTTTTGAAATTTTCATTTTTGACCAAAATCGACAGGTCCGTGGCTTAGGGAATTTCTCATATGCCACAAAACGGTTGAAGCTCATGTTCAAAAATGATGCTCCGAAATCAACTTCTGTCACCTTAGTGATACATTTTGGGATAGTACCTAAAGTTTAAAGCAGAAATTGGGGCACTTTTGAAATTTTCATTTTTGACCAAAATCGACAGGTCCGGGGCTTAGGTAATTTCTCATGAGCCACAAAATGGTTGAAGCTCCTGTTCAAAAATGATGCTCCAAAATCAACTTACTGTCACCTTAGTGATACATTTTGGGATAGTACCTAAAGTTTAAAGCAGAAATTGGGGCACTTTTGAAATTTTCATTTTTGACCAAAATCGACAGGTCCGGGGCTTAGGGAATTTCTCATATGCCACAAAACGGTTGAAGCTCCTGTTCAAAAATGATGCTCCGAAATCAACTTCTGTCACCTTAGTGATACATTTTGGGATAGTACCTAAAGTTTAAAGCAGAAATTGGGGCACTTTTGAAATTTTCATTTTTGACCAAAATCGACAGGTCCGGGGCTTAGGGAATTTCTCATATGCCACATAACGGTTGAAGCTCCTGTTCAAAAATGATGCTCCGAAATCAACTTCTGTCACCTTAGTGATACATTTTGGGATAGTACCTAAAGTTTAAATCAGAAATTGGGGCACTTTTGAAATTTTCATTTTTGACCAAAATCGACAGGTCCGTGGCTTAGGGAATTTCTCATATGCCACAAAACGGTTGAAGCTCCTGTTCAAAAATGATGCTCCGAAATCAACTTCTGTCACCTTAGTGATACATTTTGGGATAGTACCTAAAGTTTAAAGCAGAAATTGGGGCACTTTTGAAATTTTCATTTTTGACCAAAATCGACAGGTCCGGGGCTTAGGTAATTTCTCATGAGCCACAAAATGGTTGAAGCTCCTGTTCAAAAATGATGCTCCAAAATCAACTTACTGTCACCTTAGTGATACATTTTGGGATAGTACCTAAAGTTTAAAGCAGAAATTGGGGCACTTTTGAAATTTTCATTTTTGACCAAAATCGACAGGTCCGGGGCTTAGGGAATTTCTCATATGCCACAAAACGGTTGAAGCTCCTGTTCAAAAATGATGCTCCGAAATCAACTTCTGTCACCTTAGTGATACATTTTGGGATAGTACCTAAAGTTTAATGCAGAAATTGGGGCACTTTTGAAATTTTCATTTTTGACCAAAATCGACAGGTCCGGGGCTTAGGGAATTTCTCATATGCCACAAAACGGTTGAAGCTTCTGTTCAAAAATGATGCTCCGAAATCAACTTCTGTCACCTTAGTGATACATTTTGGGATAGTACCTAAAGTTTAAAGCAGAAATTGGGGCACTTTTGAAATTTTCATTTTAGACCAAAATCGACAGGTCCGGGGCTTAGGGAATTTCTCATATGCCACAAAACGGTTGAAGCTCCTGTTCAAAAATGATGCTCCGAAATCAACTTCTGTCACCTTAGTGATACATTTTGGGATAGTACCTAAAGTTTAAAGCAGAAATTGGGGCACTTTTGAAATTTTCATTTTTGACCAAAATCGACAGGTCCGGGGCTTAGGGAATTTCTCATATGCCACATAACGGTTGAAGCTCCTGTTCAAAAATGATGCTCCGAAATCAACTTCTGTCACCTTAGTGATACATTTTGGGATAGTACCTAAAGTTTAAAGCAGAAATTGGGGCACTTTTGAAATTTTCATTTTTGACCAAAATCGACAGGTCCGGGGCTTAGGGAATTTCTCATATGCCACAAAACGGTTGAAGCTCCTGTTCAAAAATGATGCTCCGAAATCAACTTCTGTCACCTTAGTGATACATTTTGGGATAGTACCTAAAGTTTAATGCAGAAATTGGGGCTCTTTTAAAATTTTGATTTTTGACCAAAATCGACAGGTCCGGGGCTTAGGGAATTTCTCATGAGCCACAAAATGGTTGAAGCTCCTGTTCAAAAATGATGCTCCAAAATCAACTTACTGTCACCTTAGTGATACATTTTGGGATAGTACCTAAAGTTTAAAGCAGAAATTGGGGCACTTTTGAAATTTTCATTTTTGACCAAAATCGACAGGTCTGGGGCTTAGGGAATTTCTCATATGCCACAAAACAGTTGAAGCTCCTGTTCAAAAATGATGCTCCGAAATCAACTTCTGTCACCTTAGTGATACATTTTGGGATAGTACCTAAAGTTTAAAACAGAAATTGGGGCACTTTTGAAATTTTCATTTTTGACCAAAATCGACAGATCCGGGGCTTAGGGAATTTCTCATATGCCACATAACGGTTGAAGCTCCTGTTCAAAAATGATGCTCCGAAATCAACTTCTGTCACCTTAGTGATACATTTTGGGATAGTTCCTAAAGTTTAAAGCAGAAATTGGGGCACTTTTGAAATTTTCATTTTTGACCAAAATCGACAGGTCCGGGCTTAGGGAATTTCTCATATGCCACAAAACGTTTGAAGATCCTGTTCAAAAATGATGCTCCGAAATCAACTTCTGTCACCTTAGTGATACATTTTGGGATAGTACCTAAAGTTTAAAGCAGAAATTTGGGCACTTTTGAAATTTTCATTTTTGACCAAAATCGACAGGTCCGGGGCTTAGGGAATTTCTCATATGCCACATAATGGTTGAAGCTCCTGTTCAAAAATGATGCTCCGAAATCAACTTCTGTCACCTTAGTGATACATTTTGGGATAGTACCTAAAGTTTAAAGCAGAAATTGGGGCACTTTTGAAATTTTCATTTTTGACCAAAATCGACAGGTCCGGGGCTTAGGGAATTTCTCATATGCCACAAAACGGTTGAAGCTCCTGTTCAAAAATGATGCTCCAAAATCAACTTCTGTCACCTTAGTGATACATTTTGGGATAGTTCCTAAAGTTTAAAGCAGAAATTGGGGCACTTTTGAAGTTTTCATTTTTGACCAAAATCGACAGGTCCGGGGCTTAGGGAATTTCTCATATGCCACAAAACGGTTGAAGCTCCTGTTCAAAAATGATGCTCCGAAATCAACTTCTGTCACCTTAGTGATACATATTGGGATAGTACCTAAAGTTTAAAGCAGAAATTGGGGCACTTTTGAAATTTTCATTTTTGACCAAAATCGACAGGTCCGGGGCTTAGGTAATTTCTCATGAGCCACAAAATGGTTGAAGCTCCTGTTCAAAAATGATGCTCCAAAATCAACTTACTGTCACCTTAGTGATACATTTTGGGATAGTACCTAAAGTTTAAAGCAGAAATTGGGGCACTTTTGAAATTTTCATTTTTGACCAAAATCGACAGGTCCGGGGCTTAGGGAATTTCTCATATGCCACAAAACGGTTGAAGCTCCTGTTCAAAAATGATGCTCCGAAATCAACTTCTGTCACCTTAGTGATACATTTTGGGATAGTACCTAAAGTTTAAAGCAGAAATTGGGGCACTTTTGAAATTTTCATTTTAGACCAAAATCGACAGGTCCGGGGCTTAGGGAATTTCTCATATGCCACAAAACGGTTGAAGCTCCTGTTCAAAAATGATGCTCCGAAATCAACTTCTGTCACCTTAGTGATACATTTTGGGATAGTACCTAAAGTTTAAAGCAGAAATTGGGGCACTTTTGAAATTTTCATTTTTGACCAAAATCGACAGGTCCGGGGCTTAGGGAATTTCTCATATGCCACAAAACGGTTGAAGCTCCTGTTCAAAAATGATGCTCCGAAATCAACTTCTGTCACCTTAGTGATACATTTTGGGATATTACCTAAAGTTTAATGCAGAAATTGGGGCACTTTTAAAATTTTCATTTTTGACCAAAATCGACAGGTCCGGGGCTTAGGGAATTTCTCATATGCCACATAACGGTTGAAGCTCCTGTTCAAAAATGATGCTCCGAAATCAACTTCTGTCACCTTAGTGATACATTTTGGGATAGTACCTAAAGTTTAAATCAGAAATTGGGGCACTTTTGAAATTTTCATTTTTGACCAAAATCGACAGGTCCGTGGCTTAGGGAATTTCTCATATGCCACAAAACGGTTGAAGCTCCTGTTCAAAAATGATGCTCCGAAATCAACTTCTGTCACCTTAGTGATACATTTTGGGATAGTACCTAAAGTTTAAAGCAGAAATTGGGGCACTTTTGAAATTTTCATTTTTGACCAAAATCGACAGGTCCGGGGCTTAGGGAATTTCTCATATGCCACAAAACGGTTGAAGCTCCTGTTCAAAAATGATGCTCCAAAATCAACTTCTGTCACCTTAGTGATACATTTTGGGATAGTTCCTAAAGTTTAAAGCAGAAATTGGGGCACTTTTGAAATTTTCATTTTTGACCAAAATCGACAGGTCCGGGGCTTAGGGAATTTCTCATATGCCACAAAACGGTTGAAGCTCCTGTTCAAAAATGATGCTCCGAAATCAACTTCTGTCACCTTAGTGATACATTTTGGGATAGTACCTAAAGTTTAATGCAGAAATTGGGGCACTTTTAAAATTTTGATTTTTGACCAAAATCGACAGGTCCGGGGCTTAGGTAATTTCTCATGAGCCACAAAATGGTTGAAGCTCCTGTTCAAAAATGATGCTCCAAAATCAACTTACTGTCACCTTAGTGATACATTTTGGGATAGTACCTAAAGTTTAAAGCAGAAATTGGGGCACTTTTGAAATTTTCATTTTTGACCAAAATCGACAGGTCCGGGGCTTAGGGAATTTCTCATATGCCACAAAACGGTTGAAGCTCCTGTTCAAAAATGATGCTCCGAAATCAACTTCTGTCACCTTAGTGATACATTTTGGGATAGTACCTAAAGTTTAATGCAGAAATTGGGGCACTTTTGAAATTTTCATTTTTGACCAAAATCGACAGGTCCGGGGCTTAGGGAATTTCTCATATGCCACAAAACGGTTGAAGCTTCTGTTCAAAAATGATGCTCCGAAATCAACTTCTGTCACCTTAGTGATACATTTTGGGATAGTACCTAAAGTTTAAAGCAGAAATTGGGGCACTTTTGAAATTTTCATTTTAGACCAAAATCGACAGGTCCGGGGCTTAGGGAATTTCTCATATGCCACAAAACGGATGAAGCTCCTGTTCAAAAATGATGCTCCGAAATCAACTTCTGTCACCTTAGTGATACATTTTGGGATAGTACCTAAAGTTTAAAGCAGAAATTGGGGCACTTTTGAAATTTTCATTTTTGACCAAAATCGACAGGTCCGGGGCTTAGGGAATTTCTCATATGCCACATAACGGTTGAAGCTCCTGTTCAAAAATGATGCTCCGAAATCAACTTCTGTCACCTTAGTGATACATTTTGGGATAGTACCTAAAGTTTAAAGCAGAAATTGGGGCACTTTTGAAATTTTCATTTTTGACCAAAATCGACAGGTCCGGGGCTTAGGGAATTTCTCATATGCCACAAAACGGTTGAAGCTCCTGTTCAAAAATGATGCTCCGAAATCAACTTCTGTCACCTTAGTGATACATTTTGGGATAGTACCTAAAGTTTAATGCAGAAATTGGGGCTCTTTTAAAATTTTGATTTTTGACCAAAATCGACAGGTCCGGGGCTTAGGGAATTTCTCAAGAGCCACAAAATGGTTGAAGCTCCTGTTCAAAAATGATGCTCCGAAATCAACTTCTGTCACCTTAGTGATACATTTTGGGATAGTACCTAAAGTTTAAAGCAGAAATTGGGGCACTTTTGAAATTTTCATTTTTGACCAAAATCGACAGGTACGGGGCTTAGGGAATTTCTCATATGCCACATAACGGTTGAAGCTCCTGTTCAAAAATGATGCTCCGAAATCAACTTCTGTCACCTTAGTGATACATTTTGGGATAGTACCTAAAGTTTAAAGCAGAAATTGGGGCACTTTTGAAATTTTCATTTTTTACCAAAATCGACAGGTACGGGGCTTAGGGAATTTCTCATATGCCACATAACGGTTGAAGCTCCTGTTCAAAAATGATGCTCCGAAATCAACTTCTGTCACCTTAGTGATACATTTTGGGATAGAACCTAAAGTTTAATGCAGAAATTGGGGCACTTTTGAAATTTTCATTTTTGACCAAAATCGACAGGTCCGGGGCTTAGGGAATTTCTCATGAGCCACAAAATGGTTGAAGCTCCTGTTCAAAAATGATGCTCCAAAATCAACTTACTGTCACCTTAGTGATACATTTTGTGATAGTACCTAAAGTTTAAAGCAGAAATTGGGGCACTTTTGAAATTTTCATTTTTGACCAAAATCGACAGGTCCGGGGCTTAGGGAATTTCTCATATGCCACAAAACGGTTGAAGCTCCTGTTCAAAAATGATGCTCCGAAATCAACTTCTGTCACCTTAGTGATACATTTTGGGATAGTACCTAAAGTTTAAAGCAGAAATTGGGGCACTTTTGAAATTTTCATTTTTGACCAAAATCGACAGGTGTGGGGCTTAGGGAATTTCTCATATGCCACAAAACCGTTGAAGCTCCTGTTCAAAAATGATGCTCCGAAATCAACTTCTGTCACCTTAGTGATACATTTTGGGATAGTACCTAAAGTTTAAAGCAGAAATTGGGGCACTTTTGAAATTTTCATTTTTGACAAAAATCGACAGGTCCGGGGCTTAGGGAATTTCTCATATGCCACAAAACGGTTGAAGCTCCTGTTCAAAAATGATGCTCCGAAATCAACTTCTGTCACCTTAGTGATACATTTTGGGATAGTACCTAAAGTTTAATGCAGAAATTGGGGCACTTTTAAAATTTTGATTTTTGACCAAAATCGACAGGTCCGGGGCTTAGGTAATTTCTCATGAGCCACAAAATGGTTGAAGCTCCTGTTCAAAAATGATGCTCCAAAATCAACTTACTGTCACCTTAGTGATACATTTTGGGATAGTACCTAAAGTTTAAAATAGAAATTGGGGCACTTTTGAAATTTTCATTTTTGACCAAAATCGACAGGTCCGGGGCTTAGGGAATTTCTCATATGCCACAAAACGGTTGAAGCTCCTGTTCAAAAATGATGCTCCGAAATCAACTTCTGTCACCTTAGTGATACATTTTGGGATAGTACCTAAAGTTTAAAGCAGAAATTGGGGCACTTTTGAAATTTTCATTTTTGACCAAAATCGACAGGTCCGGGGCTTAGGGAATTTCTCATATGCCACATAACGGTTGAAGCTCCTGTTCAAAAATGATGCTCCGAAATCAACTTCTGTCACCTTAGTGATACATTTTGGGATAGTACCTAAAGTTTAAAGCAGAAATTGGGGCACTTTTGAAATTTTCATTTTTGACCAAAATCGACAGGTCCGGGGCTTAGGGAATTTCTCATATGCCACAAAACGGTTGAAGCTCCTGTTCAAAAATGATGCTCCGAAATCAACTTCTGTCACCTTAGTGATACATTTTGGGATAGTACCTAAAGTTTAATGCAGAAATTGGGGCTCTTTTAAAATTTTGATTTTTGACCAAAATCGACAGGTCCGGGGCTTAGGGAATTTCTCATGAGCCACAAAATGGTTGAAGCTCCTGTTCAAAAATGATGCTCCAAAATCAACTTACTGTCACCTTAGTGATACATTTTGGGATAGTACCTAAAGTTTAAAGCAGAAATTGGGGCACTTTTGAAATTTTCATTTTTGACCAAAATCGACAGGTCTGGGGCTTAGGGAATTTCTCATATGCCACAAAACAGTTGAAGCTCCTGTTCAAAAATGATGCTCCGAAATCAACTTCTGTCACCTTAGTGATACATTTTGGGATAGTACCTAAAGTTTAAAACAGAAATTGGGGCACTTTTGAAATTTTCATTTTTGACCAAAATCGACAGATCCGGGGCTTAGGGAATTTCTCATATGCCACATAACGGTTGAAGCTCCTGTTCAAAAATGATGCTCCGAAATCAACTTCTGTCACCTTAGTGATACATTTTGGGATAGTTCCTAAAGTTTAAAGCAGAAATTGGGGCACTTTTGAAATTTTCATTTTTGACCAAAATCGACAGGTCCGGGCTTAGGGAATTTCTCATATGCCACAAAACGTTTGAAGATCCTGTTCAAAAATGATGCTCCGAAATCAACTTCTGTCACCTTAGTGATACATTTTGGGATAGTACCTAAAGTTTAAAGCAGAAATTTGGGCACTTTTGAAATTTTCATTTTTGACCAAAATCGACAGGTCCGGGGCTTAGGGAATTTCTCATATGCCACATAATGGTTGAAGCTCCTGTTCAAAAATGATGCTCCGAAATCAACTTCTGTCACCTTAGTGATACATTTTGGGATAGTACCTAAAGTTTAAAGCAGAAATTGGGGCACTTTTGAAATTTTCATTTTTGACCAAAATCGACAGGTCCGGGGCTTAGGGAATTTCTCATATGCCACAAAACGGTTGAAGCTCCTGTTCAAAAATGATGCTCCAAAATCAACTTCTGTCACCTTAGTGATACATTTTGGGATAGTTCCTAAAGTTTAAAGCAGAAATTGGGGCACTTTTGAAGTTTTCATTTTTGACCAAAATCGACAGGTCCGGGGCTTAGGGAATTTCTCATATGCCACAAAACGGTTGAAGCTCCTGTTCAAAAATGATGCTCCGAAATCAACTTCTGTCACCTTAGTGATACATATTGGGATAGTACCTAAAGTTTAAAGCAGAAATTGGGGCACTTTTGAAATTTTCATTTTTGACCAAAATCGACAGGTCCGGGGCTTAGGTAATTTCTCATGAGCCACAAAATGGTTGAAGCTCCTGTTCAAAAATGATGCTCCAAAATCAACTTACTGTCACCTTAGTGATACATTTTGGGATAGTACCTAAAGTTTAAAGCAGAAATTGGGGCACTTTTGAAATTTTCATTTTTGACCAAAATCGACAGGTCCGGGGCTTAGGGAATTTCTCATATGCCACAAAACGGTTGAAGCTCCTGTTCAAAAATGATGCTCCGAAATCAACTTCTGTCACCTTAGTGATACATTTTGGGATAGTACCTAAAGTTTAAAGCAGAAATTGGGGCACTTTTGAAATTTTCATTTTAGACCAAAATCGACAGGTCCGGGGCTTAGGGAATTTCTCATATGCCACAAAACGGTTGAAGCTCCTGTTCAAAAATGATGCTCCGAAATCAACTTCTGTCACCTTAGTGATACATTTTGGGATATTACCTAAAGTTTAATGCAGAAATTGGGGCACTTTTAAAATTTTCATTTTTGACCAAAATCGACAGGTCCGGGGCTTAGGGAATTTCTCATATGCCACATAACGGTTGAAGCTCCTGTTCAAAAATGATGCTCCGAAATCAACTTCTGTCACCTTAGTGATACATTTTGGGATAGTACCTAAAGTTTAAATCAGAAATTGGGGCACTTTTGAAATTTTCATTTTTGACCAAAATCGACAGGTCCGTGGCTTAGGGAATTTCTCATATGCCACAAAACGGTTGAAGCTCCTGTTCAAAAATGATGCTCCGAAATCAACTTCTGTCACCTTAGTGATACATTTTGGGATAGTACCTAAAGTTTAAAGCAGAAATTGGGGCACTTTTGAAATTTTCATTTTTGACCAAAATCGACAGGTCCGGGGCTTAGGGAATTTCTCATATGCCACAAAACGGTTGAAGCTCCTGTTCAAAAATGATGCTCCAAAATCAACTTCTGTCACCTTAGTGATACATTTTGGGATAGTTCCTAAAGTTTAAAGCAGAAATTGGGGCACTTTTGAAATTTTCATTTTTGACCAAAATCGACAGGTCCGGGGCTTAGGGAATTTCTCATATGCCACAAAACTGTTGAAGCTCCTGTTCAAAAATGATGCTCCGAAATCAACTTCTGTCACCTTAGTGATACATTTTGGGATAGTACCTAAAGTTTAATGCAGAAATTGGGGCACTTTTAAAATTTTGATTTTTGACCAAAATCGACAGGTCCGGGGCTTAGGTAATTTCTCATGAGCCACAAAATGGTTGAAGCTCCTGTTCAAAAATGATGCTCCAAAATCAACTTACTGTCACCTTAGTGATACATTTTGGGATAGTACCTAAAGTTTAAAGCAGAAATTGGGGCACTTTTGAAATTTTCATTTTTGACCAAAATCGACAGGTCCGGGGCTTAGGGAATTTCTCATATGCCACAAAACGGTTGAAGCTCCTGTTCAAAAATGATGCTCCGAAATCAACTTCTGTCACCTTAGTGATACATTTTGGGATAGTACCTAAAGTTTAATGCAGAAATTGGGGCACTTTTGAAATTTTCATTTTTGACCAAAATCGACAGGTCCGGGGCTTAGGGAATTTCTCATATGCCACAAAACGGTTGAAGCTTCTGTTCAAAAATGATGCTCCGAAATCAACTTCTGTCACCTTAGTGATACATTTTGGGATAGTACCTAAAGTTTAAAGCAGAAATTGGGGCACTTTTGAAATTTTCATTTTAGACCAAAATCGACAGGTCCGGGGCTTAGGGAATTTCTCATATGCCACAAAACGGATGAAGCTCCTGTTCAAAAATGATGCTCCGAAATCAACTTCTGTCACCTTAGTGATACATTTTGGGATAGTACCTAAAGTTTAAAGCAGAAATTGGGGCACTTTTGAAATTTTCATTTTTGACCAAAATCGACAGGTCCGGGGCTTAGGGAATTTCTCATATGCCACATAACGGTTGAAGCTCCTGTTCAAAAATGATGCTCCGAAATCAACTTCTGTCACCTTAGTGATACATTTTGGGATAGTACCTAAAGTTTAAAGCAGAAATTGGGGCACTTTTGAAATTTTCATTTTTGACCAAAATCGACAGGTCCGGGGCTTAGGGAATTTCTCATATGCCACAAAACGGTTGAAGCTCCTGTTCAAAAATGATGCTCCGAAATCAACTTCTGTCACCTTAGTGATACATTTTGGGATAGTACCTAAAGTTTAATGCAGAAATTGGGGCTCTTTTAAAATTTTGATTTTTGACCAAAATCGACAGGTCCGGGGCTTAGGGAATTTCTCAAGAGCCACAAAATGGTTGAAGCTCCTGTTCAAAAATGATGCTCCGAAATCAACTTCTGTCACCTTAGTGATACATTTTGGGATAGTACCTAAAGTTTAAAGCAGAAATTGGGGCACTTTTGAAATTTTCATTTTTGACCAAAATCGACAGGTACGGGGCTTAGGGAATTTCTCATATGCCACATAACGGTTGAAGCTCCTGTTCAAAAATGATGCTCCGAAATCAACTTCTGTCACCTTAGTGATACATTTTGGGATAGTACCTAAAGTTTAAAGCAGAAATTGGGGCACTTTTGAAATTTTCATTTTTTACCAAAATCGACAGGTACGGGGCTTAGGGAATTTCTCATATGCCACATAACGGTTGAAGCTCCTGTTCAAAAATGATGCTCCGAAATCAACTTCTGTCACCTTAGTGATACATTTTGGGATAGAACCTAAAGTTTAATGCAGAAATTGGGGCACTTTTGAAATTTTCATTTTTGACCAAAATCGACAGGTCCGGGGCTTAGGGAATTTCTCATGAGCCACAAAATGGTTGAAGCTCCTGTTCAAAAATGATGCTCCAAAATCAACTTACTGTCACCTTAGTGATACATTTTGTGATAGTACCTAAAGTTTAAAGCAGAAATTGGGGCACTTTTGAAATTTTCATTTTTGACCAAAATCGACAGGTCCGGGGCTTAGGGAATTTCTCATATGCCACAAAACGGTTGAAGCTCCTGTTCAAAAATGATGCTCCGAAATCAACTTCTGTCACCTTAGTGATACATTTTGGGATAGTACCTAAAGTTTAAAGCAGAAATTGGGGCACTTTTGAAATTTTCATTTTTGACCAAAATCGACAGGTGTGGGGCTTAGGGAATTTCTCATATGCCACAAAACCGTTGAAGCTCCTGTTCAAAAATGATGCTCCGAAATCAACTTCTGTCACCTTAGTGATACATTTTGGGATAGTACCTAAAGTTTAAAGCAGAAATTGGGGCACTTTTGAAATTTTCATTTTGACAAAAATCGACAGGTCCGGGGCTTAGGGAATTTCTCATATGCCACAAAACGGTTGAAGCTCCTGTTCAAAAATGATGCTCCGAAATCAACTTCTGTCACCTTAGTGATACATTTTGGGATAGTACCTAAAGTTTAATGCAGAAATTGGGGCACTTTTAAAATTTTGATTTTTGACCAAAATCGACAGGTCCGGGGCTTAGGTAATTTCTCATGAGCCACAAAATGGTTGAAGCTCCTGTTCAAAAATGATGCTCCAAAATCAACTTACTGTCACCTTAGTGATACATTTTGGGATAGTACCTAAAGTTTAAAATAGAAATTGGGGCACTTTTGAAATTTTCATTTTTGACCAAAATCGACAGGTCCGGGGCTTAGGGAATTTCTCATATGCCACAAAACGGTTGAAGCTCCTGTTCAAAAATGATGCTCCGAAATCAACTTCTGTCACCTTAGTGATACATTTTGGGATAGTACCTAAAGTTTAATGCAGAAATTGGGGCACTTTTGAAATTTTCATTTTTGACCAAATTCGACAGGTCCGGGGCTTAGGGAATTTCTCATATGCCACAAAACGGTTGAAGCTTCTGTTCAAAAATGATGCTCCGAAATCAACTTCTGTCACCTTAGTGATACATTTTGGGATAGTACCTAAAGTTTAAAGCAGAAATTGGGGCACTTTTGAAATTTTCATTTTAGACCAAAATTGACAGGTCCGGGGCTTAGGGAATTTCTCATATGCCACAAAACGGATGAAGCTCCTGTTCAAAAATGATGCTCCGAAATCAACTTCTGTCACCTTAGTGATACATTTTGGGATAGTACCTAAAGTTTAAAGCAGAAATTGGGGCACTTTTGAAATTTTCATTTTGACCAAAATCGACAGGTCCGGGGCTTAGGGAATTTCTCATATGCCACATAACGGTTGAAGCTCCTGTTCAAAAATGATGCTCCGAAATCAACTTCTGTCACCTTAGTGATACATTTTGGGATAGTACCTAAAGTTTAAAGCAGAAATTGGGGCACTTTTGAAATTTTCATTTTTGACCAAAATCGACAGGTCCGGGGCTTAGGGAATTTCTCATATGCCACAAAACGGTTGAAGCTCCTGTTCAAAAATGATGCTCCGAAATCAACTTCTGTCACCTTAGTGATACATTTTGGGATAGTACCTAAAGTTTAATGCAGAAATTGGGGCTCTTTTAAAATTTTCATTTTTGACCAAAATCGACAGGTCCGGGGCTTAGGGAATTTCTCATATGCCACAATATGGTTGAAGCTCCTGTTCAAAAATGATGCTCCGAAATCAACTTCTGTCACCTTAGTGATACATTTTGGGATAGTACCTAAAGTTTAAAGCAGAAATTGGGGCACTTTTGAAATTTTCATTTTTGACCAAAATCGACAGGTCCGGGGCTTAGGGAATTTCTCATATGCCACAAAACGGTTGAAGCTCCTGTTCAAAAATGATGCTCCGAAATCAACTTCTGTCACCTTAGTGATATATTTTGGGATAGTACCTAAAGTTTAAAGCAGAAATTGGGGCACTTTTGAAATTTTCATTTTTGACCAAAATCGACAGGTCCAGGGCTTAGGGAATTTCTCATATGCCACAAAACGGTTGAAGATCCTGTTCAAAAATGATGTTCCGAAATCAACTTCTGTCACCTTAGTGATACATTTTGGGATAGTACCTAAAGTTTAAAGCAGAAATTGGGGCACTTTTGAAATTTTAATTTTTGACCAAAATCGACAGGTTCGGGGCTTAGGGAATTTCTCATATTCCACAATATGGTTGAAGCTCCTGTTCAAAAATGATGCTCCGAAATCAACTTCTGTCACCTTAGTGATACATTTTTGGATAGTACCAAAAGTTTAAAGCAGAAATTGGGGCACTTTTGAAATTTTCATTTTTGACCAAAATCGACAGGTCCGGGGCTTAGGGAATTTCTCATATGCCACAAAACGGTTGAAGCTCCTGATCAAAAATGATGCTCCGAAATCAACTTCTGTTACCTTAGTGATACATTTTGGGATAGTACCTAAAGTTTAAAGCAGAAATTGGGGCACTTTTGAAATTTTCATTTTTGACCAAAATCGACAGGTCCGGGGCTTAGGGAATTTCTCATATGCCACATAATGGTTGAAGCTCCTGTTCAAAAATGATGCTCCGAAATCAACTTCTGTCACCTTAGTGATATATTTTGGGATAGTACCTAAAGTTTAAAGCAGAAATTGGGGCACTTTTGAAATTTTCATTTTTGACCAAAATCGATAGGTCCGGGGCTTAGGGAATTTTTCATATGCCACATAACGGTTGAAGCTCCTGTTCAAAAATGATGCTCCGAAATCAACTTCTGTCACCTTAGTGATACATTTTGGGATAGTACCTAAAGTTTAAAGCAGAAATTGGGGCACTTTTGAAATTTTCATTTTTGACCAAAATCGACAGGTCCGGGGCTTAGGGAATTTCTCATATGCCACAATATGGTTGAAGCTCCTGTTCAAAAATGATGCTCCGAAATCAACTTCTGTCACCTTAGTGATACATTTTGGGATAGTACCTAAAGTTTAAAGCAGAAATTGTGGCACTTTTGAAATTTTCATTTTTGACCAAAATCGACAGGTCCGGGGCTTAGGGAATTTCTCATATGCCACAAAACATTTGAAGATCCTGTTCAAAAATGATGCTCCGAAATCAACTTCTGTTACCTTAGTGATACATTTTGGGATAGTACCTAAAGTTTAAAGCAGAAATTGGGGCACTTTTGAAATTTTCATTTTTGACCAAAATCGACAGGTCCGGGGCTTAGGG